>NC_136696.1:4760438-5027095 GCF_947650265.1 Symphodus melops | reverse complement strand
CCTGTCCCTGCAGCTGAAAAACACCTCCATAGCATGATGCTGACACCACCATGTTTCACTGTTGGGATTGTATTGGGCAGACCGTGATGAGCAGTGCCTGGTTTTGTCCACACTTACCGCTTAGAATTAACGCCAACAAGTTCAGTCCTGGTCTCATCATTCTATGCATGCTTTCATGTCTTGCACTGAGGAGAGGCTTCCATAAAGCCTCGACTGGTGGAGGGCTGCAGTGATAGTTCACTTAGTGGAACTTTCTCCCTGCTGCATCTCTGGAGCTCAGCCACAGTGATCTTTAAGTTCTTCTTTACCTCTCTCACCAAGGCTCTTCTCCCACGATTGCTCAGTTTGGCTGGACGGCCAGGTCAAGGAAGAGTTCTGGTCGTCCCAAACTTCATCCATTTAAGGATTATGGAGGCCACTGTGCTCTTAGAAACCTTGAGTGCTGCAGACATTCTTTTGTAACCTTGGCCAGATCCGAGCATTGCTGCAATTCTGTCTGTGAGCTCCTTGGGCAGTTCCTTTGACCTCATGATTTTCATTTACTCTGACGTGCACTGTAAGGTCTTATATAGACAGGTGTCTACCTTTCCTAATCGAGTCCAATCAGTTGAATTAAACACAGCTGGAGTCCAATGAAGGAGCAGAACCATCTCAAGGAGGATCAGAAGAACTGGACAGCATGTGAGTTAAATATGAGTCTCACAGCAAAGGGTCTGAATACTTACAACCATGTGACATATCAGTTTTTCTTTTTTAATACATTTGAAAACATTTCTTCATTTCTGTTTTTTCCTGTCAAGATGGGGGGCTGAGTGTACATTTACATATACAGTGTACCCACTGTATATGTTGACATGAGTAATGTTTGTACAGCCACTTGCACACATGCTCTCCTTAAACGTCTTAACATTTTCTGACGGCCTGCCCCAAACTAAAATCTCTTATTCACACACATCCCTTACAGTGTGAACTTCATATGAAACTATGATTTCAGTCAGTTTGTTGCCTTTATGACACTGCTATGTTTAATTGGACACATTCATGGTGTCAATGGAGTGAAGAGGCCCACACTGGTGCACAGAAAAGACAAACTATTTTCGTTATATATTCTAGAGTGGTTATGGTGTGCTTGTCAATATTATGAAATATGCACCAAAAATGGGCGTGTCCATAGACTATAAATATGAATAGAGCAAGTCTGAGTGATATCAACAATCCGTTACTGCAGGGGGCTTTAGAGTCCCATTGATGGTGGTCTCCATGCTGGAAATGCTCTTACCCAACTTTCAGTCAAGCTAATGTCCGGCTGGGAGCAGGAGCTGAGGCGGGTCTACTTCACCTGTCATCAGGTCAGCTCCACGCTTTGTTGTGGATAACACTTTTTTCTGTCCCCTCCACAGTGTGTGCAGATCAACACATGAGATGATCAGAATCAGGCTGAACATGTTGATTTCTGCTGTCAAACAGGCGTTTTTGAATCAGGTGTGTATGGAACTTCTTTTGCTTTTACAGCCAGCTTCAAGTGGACCGTCGATGAAAGGTAGTGTTTTGCAGTTGTTACTTTTCTTTCAGATGTATAAATCTGGATGATCCACATGAGCGGCATGATCTGGTAAAATGGCGCCCATGTGCCGAATGAATAAAACATTACTTAGATAGAAACTGTCCTTTCTTTTGAATGAGGAATTTTTAGTTTAAAACCAGATAAGAATGTTTTTACATAAGTTACCAATTATTTACACTTGTTGTAAAAGTTGTACTTTATAAGTCATATTGAGTGATAGTTAATACCATGAGAACAACTAAAGCCCTATAACACTCTGTAGTTTAATTCACATATTCTCACACACTTATTATTTAAAGGGATACTTCACCCATTTGCATGACGCTGTGTATCATTAGAATCATTTATAGTAGTGTTGAATGTAGTTGAAGTATCCCTTTAAATAATACAAAGAGATGCAGCACATGGGAAATATTAATAAAGAGAAATACATATTCAGGAATATGATCAAAATCTTTATTTTATTTTTTATTTTATTTTTTTTAAAGTGAGGAAACATCTCACATACTAATTTTTCTTTTCTGGTTTTGGAAGTGCAAAACCAGAAAGCGTTGGGATGTTTTGAGAGTTGGAATGTGACCTTTTTTCAGAATGACCAGCAGATGGCAGCATTGCTCCTCAAACTGCAGGATGAAGTTCTCAAACACTGTCGGCAGCAAACCGTAGCTGAATTCTGGAGCGTGGAAATGAACGCCTTTGATTGAGTTTGTGTTGTCAGAAGTCCACTGCCCACTTTGAAGATTAAACATGGATCATGGCTCCATTTAATCCCACTTTCACTTGTTGTAACTCAATCTGCTTGGAACCTTTATCAGCCCTGTTCATCATCCACTCATCTCTTCTTGCCCCGACCCATCTGCCTTTTCTTGTTGTTACTCATCTCTCATTCATTTGGTCATATATTCAGCCTCCTGCCCTGCATTATGCAGACATCTTGCCCATTATTTTATATCTGTGGCATCCATGACGCTCTTTCTTCTGTTATTCCCTTTAAGAAATTCAATCTCGTTCAATCAGAGATAAATAGGCAAATGAGGAAATTATTGAAAATAAACCAAAAATTAGACTTTTTCCTCATATTAAAAACTGTTAACTGAAAATGATGTCATTACATTATTAATACCGTGTGTGTGTGTGTGTGTGTGTGTGTGTGTGTGTGTGTGTGTGTGTGTGTGTGTGTGTGTGTGTGTGTGTGTGTGTGTGTGTGTGTGTGTGTGTGTGTGTGTGTGTGTGTGTGTGTGTGTGTGTGTGTGTGTGTGTGTGTGTGTGTGTGTGTGTGTGTGTGTGTGTGTGTGTGTGTGTGTAGCCCCCTCCCCTCTCTGGAAGATCTGTACAGTTCCCACTGCCTCAAATAAGCTCACAGCGTTCAGAGAGATCCACGTCACCCCGGACGCTGTCTGTTTGAAGGGCTGCCCTCAGGCTGGAGTTTCAGGACAATTAAAACCCAGAAAACAGACTGATAAACAGTTTCTAACTGAGAGCTGTAACTGCTCCTAATACTGCGTAACAATGATTGTGTGATCTGTAATCTGTACCCCAGCAGAATGTGAACGTGTGGTGTGTTTTTAGGATCCTTTTCTTTTTTTAATATTATTTTAGAAGCTCTTTTAAAATGGGCACTTCATTCTATTGTTTTTTTCGATAAAGGCCTGGATTAATGCCTTACAGAATTTTGACGTGCAAATTGACATGTTAAAAAAGATGCATTCTTCATACATTTTCAGTCTAACACAATATATATATTTTTTTGTTTTAGTTGTGTGAAAAGTAGTTCTGTTAAAAAAAAAAGTATATCTGATTTGTGAATGTTAAGATGTAGAAAAAGTGTCAATAAATGGTGAAAAGGGAAAAATGTGTAAGAAGGAACGGGACAAAAGGCGGAGAGAAAATGAATGCAAAAGGGTCAAACGAGGAATAATAGAGAGAGAGAGAGAGAGAGCTGTCAGTGTGTTGAAAAGACGTGGGTTGTTATTTTATTTCCTCTGTGGCTACACAACAACAGCGCTGTCTGTCTATGGTGCTGACACTGCAGAAGTATGAGGAGACGTTTTACACACACACCCCAATGAATACATGAGCACACCCACACTTTGAAAATCACATACAGTGAACACACCTGCATGCAAACACTCTGAGACAGCAGCCAAAAACATGTTTCACACACATCCGTGCATGACAGCATCTGTCTGCGTGTGCTTTGCATGAACGGAGGCCAGATCTGCTCTGAATGTGTGTGAATGTCTCCTTGTGTGATTGGGCCTTTGAATAACCCTCTGTTATTCAAACTGGGAGCTCGTCTCAAAATCTTGTGCTTTAAATCTCCCAGTGAGCGTGTGTGTGTGTGTGTGTGTGTGTGTGTGTGATTGTGTGTCCCTCCCTTGAGCTTTGCAGTGATCTGGGTTTAATTTGACCAGTCAGGCGGTCGAAGCCAGGGCCTCAGCATGTGTGTGTTTAAGTGTGTGTGTGTGTGTGTGTGTGTGTGTGTGTGTGTGTGTGTGTGTGTGTGTGTGTGTGTGTGTGTGTGTGTGTGTGTGTGTGTGTGTGTGTGTGTGTGTGTGTGTGTGTGTGTGTGTGTGTGTGTGTGTGTGTGTGTGTGTGTGTGTGTGTGTGTGTGTGTGTGTGTGTGTGTGTGTGTGTGTGTGTGTGTGTGTGTGTGGACTGACCTTATTGTTGAGGTGTGGCAGAGATCAATGCCAAGGCAAACAGAAAGGTTGAGACAAAACCCGCCGTCCTCTCTACCTTTCACTCCTCAGTCTTTCCTTCTCTCTCTACCTGATCGCTCTCCCCCTTCCTTCAACCTTTCCCTGAACAATCCTCTCCTTGTCCTGATATTAATTGTGTGTGTGTGTGTGTGTGTGTGTGTGTGTGTGTGTGTGTGTGTGTCATGTTTGTATGAAGAGGATCAGAGCTTGATTGATTGACAGCTAATAACCACAGTTGACTATAAGACCCCCCACCCCCACACAGACACAGACACGTACACACACACAGAGACGCACACACACCTGTAAACCACCTGTGTGTGTGTGTGTGTGTGTGTGTGTGTGTGTGTGTGTGTGTGTGTGTGTTAGAGGGAGAAAGAGAGAGAGGTGTGTATGAGCCAGCTGAGATCCACCAGACAACAGTTATATTCAGCCAGTTGCTTTTTAATTGGCGAGCTAGCCATTACTAATATGATCAGTATGGATCTCTTTGTTCTCAGTTGGTATATCAATGAGCCCACTGTGCATGCACACAGTGTGTGTTTGTGTGTCTGAGAGAAACTCTGCATATGGGGCTTTCTCCTCCTGTTAATGGTGAATACTCTGTACTTACAGTATATACAGAATCCCTCTCTGGTCTGCCCATCAGGATCTAACGTCATCATTCACACACACTTTCACATACTGTACCTTTGGGAGCAATTCAGTGTCTCGCCCAGTGACCATTGTTTGTTTGTTTATGATGGGCGCTCGAGCACTGCTGCCTCCAAAAATAGAGATAGGAAAGTCGACTTTATCATATAATGTAACAACGTGTAATAATTATGTAATGAGTACAATGCTCCCACATAGTATTAGCACCTGTCAGCATTCATTAAAAATAGACTGAGAAGCCTCCTGGTTCATTCTTGTGTGACGATGCTTCCTGGATGAGAGGCTAAAGATAAACAGAGTATATGGAGGCTCCAGTCCCCCAAGCGGGTGACCCCGGTTTAAGTCTAATCTGGGGCTTCTTCCCTGCATGTCATTCCCCACTCTCTGATTCTCTGGTTTCTTACTCTGTCCTATCAAATAACCGCATTGCCCAAAAATAACTAAACACTCCTGGGTTGTGTTTTTATATGGAGGCAATATTGATTTTTTTTTTTATTGGAGACTCTTTTGGTTGAAGGTGTGTATATTTGTGTATATTTTACAGTGTTTAATTTAAAATGTCGATGCTGCACTTAAACGAGTTTGTAAAAGGGAAGCTCTAAATGTTCCTAATAAAAATGTGTTGCATCAGGTCTCTTTTCTGTTCTGAAAATGTACTGAAGAGTCTTCAAAACTGAGAACTGTACCAAATCCCTAAAATATGCCAAGAGAGAATTAGCAAAAGTCTGAATGAGATTGAAAAGATTGTAGAATTAAATACAAGGTGGCTTGTACAAATTGCTTCCCCTTTAAAATGAAAAATTCAATGATCTGCTTCTGGCAATCACTCTAAATGTTTTTCTCTTTCTCTTTTGTGAGTGACAAGGTTAGGCTACAGGAGAAAAAACAAATATGGAGGGTGAGTGAAATTGTCAACTTAGTTTCCTGCTATGTGGATTATGTGCGGCTTTATGTAATTATGGGGATGTACTGTATGTAATGGCACCAAAATACCATTCAAAATGTACAGGGAACTATGGCTCACTTTGATGGCGCCCAATTCTGATTTTTTTTCTGACCTCTCAATGCCCTTGATTCACATACAGTAAGTATGTGAGATGGCGCCGTGTTATCCCTCAGGGCACACAAAGTAAGCACTTCACATAACCACTGCCACGTTAATCTCCTGTTTTTGTAACCTCTGTTAACCGGCACTGGTGTGAGGAGCTGGTTAAAACTGAGGCCACACATACAGACGATCATAAACGGCGCTACAAGCCCCGGAGTTGGTTAACGCCGTGGGCCTTAAAAATAGACAGTTAATGGGAGAGTCCCTTTGTATGGCCATAGCAGTAACCAGCAGCGCAGTGATAGCTGAAATACAGCACTTGAAATTAAATACTGATTTTTTTTTAATTTTTTTTTTTTTTATAAACAAACCTGTACATTTGTATCTTTAGTGAGGACAGTCTGCAGAGAATACAAGAACACATGATCAAGGCGGATCATTGTTCCCCCTTCACAACAGAAGCATCGTGTGATGCAGTGAAAGTGGGTGTCTCAATTCTGTTGATGTTCAGGATGTTGGTTGTTTCTGTCTTCATTACTCCCCACGTTCTCTTCTTCTTCACATCTTTTCTTCTGCTTTCTAGTCCTCTTTTGCACTACAGGTTTGTAGATCGTGTGTGTGTGTGTGTGTGTGTGTGTGTGTGTGTGTGTGTGTGTGTGTGTGTGTGTGTGTGTGTGTGTGTGTGTGTGTGTGTGTGTGTGTGTGTGTGTGTGTGTGTGTGTGTGTGTGTGTGTGTGTGTGTGTGTGTGTGTGTGTGTGTGGTGCCTCTTGAGTCTTTCGGATGATGAGAGGAGGGAGGCAGTGTCACTTCAGTCAGTGACTCTCATCTGTCTCCCACCTCTTGCAAGTGCATTCATCCTTAACACAC
The DNA here is from genome assembly GCF_947650265.1 of Symphodus melops. Lineage (NCBI taxonomy): Eukaryota > Metazoa > Chordata > Actinopteri > Labriformes > Labridae > Symphodus > Symphodus melops. Next base: position 5,020,259 of record NC_136696.1, on the reverse strand, counting down.
ACACACACACACACACACACACACACACACACACACACACACACTCATGCTCTGACACACAGATACACACACCTGGGCAAGCAAGCCTGCGGTGAAATCTTCTTTAATCGTTATCAGTCCTCCTCTGTTTCTATTTCTGTTTTTCCCCCTCTCTTGAGCTCACTGGCCTTTTTTATTGTCTTCTTTTCTGCTTCAATCTTTTTTCCTGCTCTTCACAACAACCTTTTCCTCCTTTCTGCATCACTCCGCCTCGTCATATTTCTTTGTTGGTCCTCCTCTCTATTCATACATCCTGGTTTAGCCTTCTCGTCCATATTTCCTGCTTTAAGATGTCACTTTGTTCTCTGCTCTCCTGCTCCTGCTTTCCCCCGGGGAGCCATTTGTGAGATGCAGCTCGCCTGTGTCCCTGCAAAAACATCCCTGTAGTAGTAAAAGAAATTAAGTTAAATGGGAAGTGGTGAGGAGAGGGGAGGGGTCTTTGTGGAGCAGCCTGCCGACCTGCAATCCTCAATTTTTAGACATATGGTCTCAGCCTTAGACGTTGCTTGTAACATGGAGACTACATTCAGGTTTATCCTATTTTAACTTACTTGTTACAAACCAAGTCCATATTAAATTATTTATCAGTAATACATAGACTGTAAATATTAATGAACAAAGCCTGACTGAAGGTCCCTCATCTGTACGGCAGGGGACTCCGGAGGCTCATTGGAAACCGCCGCCATGCTGGAAATGCTGTCTCAGCCTAACAACAGGTTTAGAGCCGAAGCTTTGAAGCCTCTTACCAAACCATTACATCCCGCCCACCTGTCAATCAAGTCAGCTGTAGCTAACTATGGATAAAGTGTACCTTTTTTTCAAAATTAGAAGAGAAGCCCTCTAACAGTGTGTGCTAGTGATGACAAGAAGTCATCAGACCTATTTTTTATTCATTTTTTTAGCAGGCTGTTTATTTATGCTGTAAAAACATCATTTTTGCCAGTCATGTGTTTGTGACTTTCTGTGTTCCTGGAGCCTGCCTCAAGCGAACGCTCAAAGAACTGCAGGATTTTGCACTTCCGTATTGCCTACATTTTCAAGACCGGAGTTTTTCGCTTGTTTTCATATAAAACACTGTAACAACTTGACTTAGCTACCATGAAGGTCCCTTTGGACAATGTGATCACAGACATTTTGTTTCATGTCATTTTAATAAATACCATTTTTTTACCAGACTGCACTGCATGTGTTTAGCCGACAAAGATTTCTTATAGCGAGTTGGTTGACGGGTTGACAGCCTGATTGGTCAGAGAGTATTCTTATATCTTTTGGTCCTTTTATAAAGATGAGTAAAAAAATTAATAAATACATTTTTCCATGACCATTACTGTCTGCGCCTCGTCCCAGAAGTGCCACTCTGTTTGAAATGAGTCTTTTTTCGACAGAACCGTTTCAAACTGAATGGAGAAGATTGACCCAGACAGGAAGCAAAACACTGGAAATCATAAAGTACACAGTCAATTTCAAAATAAAACACCTCGTACAGCTGAACACAACTTTAGTTTAGTTTAGTGTTTTTAGTTGCAATTGACAGAACATTTCTTTTAATAAATCAAATTAAAGACTGTGCAGGCATAGATGCACAGAAATGAATGATTTTTCAGCATCGTAATCAAAAGCAGAATTTGTGATATTCTGTCAAAGACAATTCATGTTGACAGTCAATAATAGTGGGCCCAGAACCCAAACCTTGAGATATCCCCTTGTGGATTTTTATTACACAGATGTAACACTCTCTATCTTAACAGTAACATATTTAGCAAAGCACCTAACCATATAGTTGGTTACTATTTAATAAAACGTTGTGATCAACAGAAACAAAGGCCTTTGAGAGGTCTATAAAAAGAGGGGCAACATTTATGTCCAAGTGACTACAAGGAATTGCAATTGAATTTGAAACCAAGACCAAAGACCAAAAAAAAAAAAAAAATTAAGCTAAGTGCATCTGATCTCCTGATCTGATCAGATATTACTTTTGCGGGCGGCTGTGGCTCAGTTGGTCGAGTCTTCGTCTCTCAACCAAATGTGTATAAAGAGGATTAATTACCTCTGATGGTCAATACACAGCAACCACTGCCATCAGTGTGTGAATTGGTAGTGTGACATGCGGTGTAACAGCGCTTTGAGTTGTGACAGTGCTATACAAGCTCAAGTCGATTTATCATTTCATACCATATAAGCTTCAACACTTGAATCGAGGTCATAGCGGTGGTTGAATATGGAGAATATCGACCATCAAGTTCAGATGTGCTTTGGTGATTTGCTTCGAAATGTGATGATAATGAGCCATCTTGTATGGTGCAGTCATTATTGAATGAAACTGTGTGGTAATTGAGGTCATTGTTAATGCAGTGTGAATCACTTTGGGGGGCTGGAAGACTAAAAAACCTCAACATGAATGCAGTCCATTTCCTGTTTACCATTGAAAAGGCTTCTCTCACTCTCCAGCTTTCCATTGTGCAGCAGGTCCGACTGTCAGTCATGCCAAGTGCAGAGCAATCTTAAGGAAAAAAGTTGCCTTTGAAAAGAACATGAAAAGAACATAATATACAACAACTCAGGAGAAACGGTCTCATCCACCATATGACATTTCAACTTAATACTCAGTGCTGGAGAATGTTTAATTTTTAGAGATGTCAAATGGGCAAGCTTAGGGCTATCACGAAATTACAGTTAGATGAAATCTCCTGCAAAACTTTCCCTATTCCGTTAAATCCATTACAACCAGCAGGTAATACAAATCAACAAAATTCCACCACCTAAAACATAAGCCTTTATAATGGCTTCTCCAGTCAGTATCTGGCAGGATTAGGCATGACCTCTGTCACGGTTTCAAAAACTTGCCTCAGTCTCAGCAGGAGCAATCTGGGCAACTGTGAACCTAAAGTGTGTTACAGAGGTAAGAAGCTGTGGGAAGAATTACCACTGCCAGTGTATCTGTGGAAAACAAATTAAATCTTAAAGCTAAAATAGTTGTACAAAAAACTTTCTATATGCATTAGGTTCTTATTCTTATTCTAAGGACAAATTTGACTAGGAATAAAGCATTAATCGAGTTTTTATGCTTTTGGTTTTAAGAGAGCAGCAATCAGTGAACCTGTTTACCTTGACAAAACACTTTAGAGTTTTTTGATTAAAAAAATAAATGTGTTCAGTCTATATGCACTGACTATTAAGAAAACAATATTTAAACGTGATGGTGAGTCACTTCTGTCAAAGGTCAGGGTTCTAATCACAACCTTAAACAAACTATTTGAACTTTATTTTGTTCAAAACGATAAATGAGTAAGAATTTGTTTTCTTAAACACAAATGAGACTTTGAGTGCTGCTACCAGCTTTGAAATGCACAGTGTGGGTGTTTATTGTGACAAAGACAGACACAAAATAACACTCATATTCAGAAACTATCAAAAATATTTCTGTTTTTTTGCTTTCAAATAGAGAACACTGGAAGTTTCTTGTGTCTTTGCAATGAATTTGACAGATTTAACTGTATTGGGTTTTGTTTCGTTGGCTGTCATAAAAGTTGTTGGTGTATCAAGTGTAAAACACATCCAAGCTGCTGAGCCTTGGTTGTAAGCAGCCTCCATGCTACATTGGCTCTGCCTTGCAAAAAGCACACACCTATCACTGCATTGATGCCAGCTGTAGTTTGTGCTTGCTGTAAACTCAGAATAAAATTAAAAAAACTGAACGACATAGATCTTTCTCATGGAATTCCCCTTGGATCAGCCCACTGGCAACAATACCCGATCTAACCATTGGAGTCAGGATCGGAATGATCTCTAGTACCAAATGCATCCATTGTCTCGTGACCCTGTCTGCAGCATGACATAGCTGAGCTTCACTTCAAACAGTTGACGGTTATCTATACTTGGGATGCAGCAACATTGCAGGTTTTTGCATGTATTTTGTTTCTCACTGAATTGGCTCTGCATGTGTGTGCCTGTTAGTCCATGTCCTGCGATAAGAAAACATCCTCCCCTCGAGTTGATGTCCAATTGAACGGTGGGCCGACTGTAGTGTTGTATACGTTTGGCCTGGGTCTTTCCTACAACCTCACGATACGATACACACCACGATACAGAGGCCCCGATACGATACGTATCACGATATGTATCACGATATGTATCACAATATGTATCACGATACGCGTTAGTTTTGGATCATGACCACGTCCTACAAAAAATTCCCTTGAACAGCTGTTTTCTTTTCTTGAGAATAACAGCAGATACATAGATTTAAGGATCCTACAACTTTAAACTCATACATTCAGGCCCCTAGAGGTCCTACAATTAAACCAAAATATTTAGTTTATAATGCCAGAGTGATTAATATATGCAAATATAATATTCTTTCATTTTTATTAAAATATTCCTCCCTGTTGTCTCTCTGTTTTTGTATAATGTGTAATATTCTGGTTTCACTTGACTATGACAAGAATCTCTTTTTGATTTAAATCTGGAAACTACTGAAGCAGTGTAGATACTGAACAAACAAGTGGAGTTACACAGTCTGAAGCCTTCTTTATCAAACACACTACATGTTCATAAGTCTTTACAGAATCCAGCAGAGAAGTGCTTCTGTCATCTTCGGAGCTCGTTTACAAGTTGAGTGACCATGAAAGCGTCATTCGGTGCTGGCACTGACGGCACACACTGACGCTGTGTAGCAAGCTGAGCTGTTGTTACTATTCTTATGTTCATGAACATTGATCGTGTTGCTGTTGGTTTTACTTTGTTTTGAGAATCTGACTGGAGAAAGTGACTCAAGTCCAACTCCAGACTGCCTGGTGTTTGTAAAAATACAAACTATTTCCTTACTCTCTTCTTCCAGTTTAGCTGACAGAGTTTCTCTTCCATGTTTGTTAGTTTTGATTTGGTATGTGTCGTGCATCGTGTGGTTTTGCGTCCGCAGCTGTATCGATACTGTAAAATCTGCATTGATACACATATTGGCAAGGAGCACATGACGATATATTGCCACATGGATTTTTTGAGCACAGGCCTACTATACGTAGTACTGCTATTACTGATGAGTGCAACATTTCTACTCACTCCCTCATGAAGACATCTTTAGGTGTGCTGATGTCCCAACACTGTTCGTACTGAAGAAGGGTTTGACTGCCTCTTCTCTGATTAATCAGCATTTGAATGTCTGATAGTCTGTTCATTTGTTCATCCATCCATCTCTCCATTTATTTGCCTCCCTGCTCTTTATTCCCATCTTCCATTCATTCATCATCTATCTGTCCAGTCATTTGACTAACCTCTTTCCCTCCACCCATCAGTCATCCACATCCTTCATCCTTAATGTCTGTTTCTGCACACAATCCTCCCTCCATCGCCTGTCTGTTTTCCTCTGTGCGCTGTTAGCAGCATTGCTAAAAGGCTGTCAGCTTTGACCTTTAACTGCACCCTCCCACCGGCCCCAAGCCCATCACCACCACCAACACACACACACACACACACACACACACACACACACACACACACACACACACACACACACACACACACACACACACACACACACACACACACACACACACACATTCACACCAACAGTTTGAAGAAAGGTAGAACTTCATTTCTCCTCGCTGTATAGTTTCATTAACCATGGAAGAAGATGGGTCAGAGCACATAAAGTAATGACACATTGCTAAAGAAGGAAAAGAAGGTATGGGAGGGTTCAGAGAGAAGTGCCAAAAAGACCAAAAATCTCACAAAATGATCTGATGAATGATGAAAATGAACCAACCAACCAAGCATCAGAAATGTAACTTTACTCTTTAACTGATGTGAGTCATCTCAAAATTTGTTCAACTTAGTCATAAATTGATTTTATAGTGAGTAAAAATACTAACAAACAGGTAGAGATGATTTTCAGAGGGACACAGCTCATAAACAGGAAAAAGTATATTTGTCTGCTCTTCTCCCTGTGCTTCAGTTTGTTATAAATAGAAAGATGTGACAAGAGAGTAAAAATTTGACATGCTGTATAGAGAGCGCCTATAAGGACTATTGCTGTTTTACGAACACCAAGAGAATGTAGAGTGCAAGACTTTTACAGAGAGCACTGCTGTTTATTTCCCAGGAATAATCGGACTTGTAATTTGAGTGGACAGGTGCAAGTGTGTGTTGCTTTACACAGCTGTCAGCCTTCCGAGCACATCAGATTGGTGATTTTTCACCGAGAAGGGGGAGGAGAGGCTGTGACCAGGACGCTGCAGTGACTCACCCTGCTAATGGACTGTCTTTGAACCTTTTTGGTAAAAGACAAACAATCCTAATGATATACCAGCTGCAACATTTTGACTAACTCTTTTTACATCAGTGTGCCTCCCCAAACATTAAACTTAATGATTGTATGAGTGCAGTGGCAGAGGAAGTCGTTTATTTGTGACCTTTATAAGAATCTGGAGGAGCTCTGTCAGGTAGATCCTGCAGTACAAATGAAACATGTATGGGCACATTTGTAATCACATAACACTGGCCATTTTTTTGAGAAATTTCTTTCGATGTCTCGATGATGTCTGTTCTTTACCAGGAGCATATGGCCCTTCCATCCTTAACAATTTAATTTCAGGTCAGCCTATAGAGGGGCTGATAGCAGCGATTACGTTTTCACAGGTCAAAGGTATAGTGTCTCAATTTAATTGTCGATCTCTGTGCAGTTAAAGCTCTACATCCACATGTCTATGAGTCCTAGGGAATCAAAGCCGATGTTTTCTGAGGAGTCTTTTTTGAAGCCCCACAGTGGTGGTCGCCATTTGGACGGTTGCTTTTGATTAATCAATCTAGTAACAAACAAGGAGGTGGGGTTGAGGCAGGTTGAAGCGGGTCGTTGCCGTCCTAGCAAACAGCTAAACCATTAGAGAAATTAGAGACCAAAACTGTTTTTACCAGCTACACACGTGTTTATTTATACTGCAAAAAATGTGTTTTGTTAAGGGACCTAATGGAGAACTTTGACTTTTGAATAAAACTTGTACACCTTCGTCAACCTTTCCCCCTTTCATCTTATGATGTTTTGATTAATAAGTGTCAAAGAACTCATTCAGGGTTTAGTGTTTAAAAGAGACATGATCTAATCATGACCTATTAAATTTTCAATTCAAAAAAACTTTATTTGTCCTTGGGAGAAAATTTTAAGACAATTTAAAGAATTTTCTGCACCAGGCTGTAAATATGTTAGTTTCTCGTGTAAAAACAGCCGTTTTTTTATTGGGTGTGTACAGTATTTGACTCTATGTTTTTCTGCAACGCAGCTTCAAGTGGCCACTTTATTTGCTTTGGCTTTATTTTTCAACACCGGTTGTTAAAACTTTGCAAAGGCACTGCTTATCAACAGGCAAGACAGGCACCTGCTTGGAACCCAGACCAGTAGGGGGCCCCTGAAGGCTCACAAAGGTAAACCAATAACAGTAGTAAAACTCTCTAGAGGGCTCCATCTGACTGCACTCACTCTCACTGTAATGTATTGAATGCATTCTTGCTGTGAAGATCGAAGTTTGTCAATGAAAGTCAACAATGAAAAAATGAAGACGAATTATCGATAGGAGAGAAAAAAGAACGAGGAAGAAGACTAAGTGTCGTGCCGCTGGCAGACATGATGGTGATGAACTCTGGTTGGTTGGTTTACCAGCACCTCAATGGGCTGTGTGAGTTGTGAATTGCGCTTCACATAAAGTATAGTGGAAGTTTTATGGGTTGGCTACCAAAATCCAGGAGGGTGAATTTAGATGCTTTGGGTGATGGCTATAAGTTGGGGCTGGGAATTGCCTACAAACTCAAGATTCGTATCATGATACATTGACCAGGATGTGATGCATGATACAAGCGGGTTTTGGAAAATGCCTGTGCCCTCCAAAGAATTCACTCCAACGCCAAAGGCATATTTTAAGGATCCTCAATCTATAAACTCAAATTCAGGTGCTCAGAGATCATTGAAGTAATAGTTAGTATTAGTATTAGTATTCTAGTTAGTTAGTACAGTTAGTATTATTAAATACAAATTAGATGTTAATTAATTAAAAAAACGTAAAAATGGCCCCTCTGTGTCTTCTTAATTTACAAGAATGTCTTTTTGCTTTACTTCTTTAAACTACTAAAGCACTGCACTTACTGAAATGAGTTGATCATTAATAAGTGTGACTGACACACATTAATCAGCTGCCTGAAGCCTTTCTTATCAAATACACTGTACAGACACAACTCTTTACACATAAAGCATGAAAGTGGGAAATGTTTGACTTGAAAGAGTCATTCTGTTGACGACACACATACTGGCTCTGTGTTAACCTAGTCTAGCTGTTGTTCTGAGTGATTTGTTTGTTGACGTTGGCTGTGTTGCTGCAGCATTTTACTTTTCTATTACATAACTTACATAATTTTTGCCTGATTCATGTCCAACTCCTAACTTCCTGTTGTTTCAAAAAATATGAAATGCTCCCGTAATCTGTCTCACAGTACATGGTGTCTCATCCGTGCTTGTATGTTTTGGATTTGGAGTGTGGGCTTCTTCTTGTAGTTTGGCTTCTGATGCTGTCTATTGGCTTTGCTCTGAATTGCACCATATCAAAGCTGCCATTACAACTTTGCGGCTATTATGATACTATCTGTATCTCTTCATGTAAGGAGCAAATGACAATATACTGCTATTTTTTTTTTTGCACAGCCCTATTTTCTGTATATTCTTTCTTTCATTATTACCTCTTGAAATGCATCATCACCCCCTTACCTGACCTTTTTAAATCTATGTCAGTAATTGCATCTCCAGTACTGAACTTGAACTAACACTTCATAATGTCTGAGAACGTCCCCCAGTCAGCCATGTGTTGCCTGTAGGTGGAGTGAGAACATCTTTAATTGTGATATCTGTGTGAAAGGTATTGCTGTGGAGAGAAAGTGAAAATCACACTTGACATTTCTAATGACCAAAATACATTCTGGCACTTTAAGAAAGAGACATGTTCATCTTCCTATGATCCATTTTTTCCTGTGTGGCTGTTAAACTGTGCGGTTAAATTTAGTCAGCACAACGCTCCTTTATCTTGGAGACTGAATAATACCTCATTGTAGATAACTGAGTAAACCATGAAGGAAATAACTAATACCGCTGCAGCAGGGTCAGAGTCAGATAAAGTGATTAACCGTATGCTGCCGAAACATTTATTTATTTTACTTGGCAAAGATTTACAGTGAGTGACACATTAACTGTTTATAATATAATCATCATCGCAAAAAGATTTTTCTCTACATGTCTGTAACAAACCAAGACGTGAAAACAGACAGCACAACAAACCTTTTCTAGTATTCAAAACACTATTTACCAGTTAGAACACACAGATGAAAAAAGACATGAGCGTCCTGAACGAGTGTTTGTGGATCCTCAGCGAGGTCAGTTAGTGAGACAGCAGCAAACGTTTTCTGGCACTGAGCACTGAGCTTATGATGGTGACATGTTCCTCTGTTCAAGGATAGCTTGTCGTGTTCTGACAATAATAATACTACTAATAAAAATAATAATAAATACTTTATAATAATAATTATTAATAATATTAAAGTTCATTTGTTTTCATGGCATAACTGAATGATGGCCACATTTCCCACGGAATATCAGTTATATAAATACCTAAATGTGTCTGCTCATAAGCACACATTTCCTGTTTTTTTCTCTGATTTTTGGGAGCTATCTTTATTCTCTTGACCACTGGAACCATTTCTCTCTTCACTCACCCCATCTTTTCCATTAACAGTTCGTGACCCTCTCCATAAGTGCTAGTTGAGTTGGTCCTTCCTCTCTTCACTCTGTTTTTAATAGCGCCGCTTTTCGCTGCCCTCTGTCGTTGGAGCTCTTAGATTCTGTCCCCATCCCTTCCTCATGATCTTCCTCCCAGCATCCCCCTCTCATCTCTCATTCATCGCTTCAGAGTTTTTCAAAATGTGTTTTACATCCTGGCAGCTCAGTTGTTGGTGCTTGTGGTGCAGATCTTACCCTTCATCCTAGGATTGTGTGTGTGTGTGTGTGTGTGTGTGTGTGTGTGTGTGTGTGTGTGTGTGTGTGTGTGTGTGTGTGTGTGTGTGTGTGTGTGTGTGTGTGTGTGTGTGTGTGTGTGTGTGTGTGTGTGTGTGTGTGTGTGTGTGTGTGTGTGTGTGTGTGTGTGTGTGTGTGTGTGTGTGTGTGTGTGTGTGTGTGTGTATTTCATGTTTTGTGAGCTGACTTTTAGATTTTCCAAATATATGAAATGAACTGAAGTGAAAATACTTATATTCTTCCCAGTGTTATTGTGTTTATCTGCATGGTAATGTGGTAATCACTGTGATGGCTGTGTGACCTTTCTGCCTCCACCCACTTTATTCTAAGGAACATCAAGGCGAACTGTTTGCTGATTGCTTTTGTTGTTTTTATTTTTTGGTGCTTCCTTACTTTGTTTTGGGGCGGCTGTGGCTCAGTGGGTAGAGTCGTCGTGCCTCAATCGGAAGTTCGAGGGTTTGATACCCAGCTCCTGCGAGCAACATGTCTGGTGTGTCCTTGGGCAAGACACTTAATCCAATCCCATCCAATCAGCACAGGAGAACCTGCAGGGCAGCTCCCTCACTCGGAGTGCAAACAGCTAATTTCCCTTCAGGGATCAGTAAAGTAATTCTTCCTGTTCTTCTTCTTCTGTTGTGTAATGGAAGGGAAATCACCCAATTAAATGCAAGTAAAGATGTCAAGCAAACAAAGTAACCTCTATTAATTTTCCTTTTTGTCATCACTGTGGCACAGCTAACAAGTACTGCTACCTGTAATGCTACATAGTTGTGCTTTCTGTTAGTATAGAAAACAAGTCACCTTAAATGTAAACCTAAACATCTAGTAGTCATGCAATAGGAAGAAAGTTTAACTTAAGAAGCTCAGGTGTTACTTACAGTATTACTATGGACATATGTCACTATTCCAATGTACCCAACAATGAAACCACAACATCATTTAGATTGTTTTCAATATAACATGTTGGCAATGTCAGGCCTTGCTTACATGATGTACCATAGACATGAGTGGACTGAATATAAAGTCAATAATATTTAGAGGTGATGGTGTGGCCAGCCTCAATGTCATCTTTTTTTATTGTTTTATTGATTTGAGAGCCCCCTGGTGATGGAATCTACATTTTGAATCTTTAAGTGTTTTACACACAGTCCTTCCTGAACTGAAAAATGATTTTGTTCAAAATGATAAATGAGTGAGCGTTTGTGTTTGAGTCTGACATAAGATTAAGAGAGATGCACATAAGGACATAAGGGTGAGAAAGAGAGGTGAATAGTCCAATGATTGATGTCCCTCCCGTATATTAAACGATTATGATGCTAGTTCATATACGCCTCAAAACTTCAGCTTCTGATACTGTTGTTTTAAAGGCAGGGTTGGTCATTTTCTCCAGAAGCAGTTTTGAAGATTTGGTTAAATTTGTGTTGAGGTCCTGACAGAAATGAATAATCCATGTGCTCTGAAAAAGAAATAAAGAAAATCTGTCATCTGTCGTTGCACAGTTAGCATGTAAAAAATCCGACCGATAACTCCCACGAGGTACCAATCTGATGAACCAATCACGCCTCCCTGTCTTCCTGCTCGTTCTCTACCCTATAGAAGCCGCACAGAGCATGAGCTGAGTTTGCTTCTTAAACAATAGTGCTTGTACATGTAAGTGAGTAGCACTTAGGGAATGCTACTTTTAAAGTCATGCTAGCTTTACCCTGCCTTTAAGGTTATTCTGACAAAATACCATACCACATTTATTTATATAGCACTTTACATACAATCAGCATTGTGCTTTACAATATACAAATACAACAATCATCCAAAGACCAATCATACAACATACAAAGCCACAGAATATCCAATACTCATCATGAAACTGTTGGGAAAGCCCGCGTGTATAAATGAGATTTGAGGCATGTCACCTATACTCTAAGACCTGAAGGGTAGGAGCTTGTTTTATACTCGGGGGCAGATTGTTCCAGAGCCTAGGAGCTGCCACAGCAAAGGCCCGGCTGCCTCTGAGCTTCCGCCTGGTTTTGGGGACTGAGAGGAAAAGCTGGTCTGATGATCTAAGTGACCTTGAAGGAACATAGGGTTCCAATAAACTTGATATCAGCAGACAGTATGTCAGACTCCGTGTTAGTACGAATTTGCATGAATTCGTTCATCTTGATAACTCCATTTTGCTCATTTTCTCATTGGATTTAAGCAGTAGAAACAACTTCCATCCAACACTCTGACTCTACTAAAGTAAGTAAGTAAGTAATGCAGTTAAATCACTTCGGCGTGTCTGCTTTTTTTGGGTCTAACATCAGAGCACTGGGCCTGTGTCTGAAATCGATGTTTACAAGTAGTGGGCTCAAGGCATATTTACATTTATTGATGTGGGCTGCCGACCCAGTCACAAGTTGTTTATTGTTAGCCTGCTTGACTGTGACTGGTGACCAGCCATTCTTCACAAATGGAGGCCCTGCAAGTTTGCTGCTTGTCTCCCTGCTTTAGGGAGCTGTTCCATGCCATGTTCACAGCAACACAACCATGAGCTAATATGTCATTGTTGTGGATTTGATACAAACAAACAAACAAAAAAACATCTTAAATGCTGTTCCTGTCCCCCCAACACCCCCCTCAATACCCCCCCTCCACCTAAACGATGTCTACCTCTCTTACTGTGTGGGTATGAAGTGAATGGGCCAGGCAGGCTCTCCCCTCTGCATACATTTAAATTAATTGGGGGCATGAGATGCAAACTCAAGTTTTCATCTCCACAATCCAATCAGGTGCATTTAGCACACCAAAAGACTGACAGTTAAAATGTGTGCGCACACACACACACACATGCACACACACACACACACACGCACACACACACACACACACACACACACACACACACACACACACACACACACACACACACACACATTGGGAGTGTTAATTAGTGTGCTGAGCCCTTCTGTGCACTGCTTCTAGTTAAAGGTATCTGCAGTCTTTTTTTCCTCATTTTTGGTGCTGACTGAAAATTATCACCTTACCTAATGTCATTATTGTGTCTGCAAAACTGTGTTTAAAAAGATACATCATTGTTTCTATTGTTTCCCTTGGTTTCCTGTTATATTGGTTTACAAATAATTACTGTGCAACATATCCAGATTTGGACTCATAGATCCTGTATGAAAATAAAACCTCAGACTTGTTCTTTAAGAATGAATGGAGGAAACTTTTCTCTCCAGACTTTTCATGTTTCTTGAAAACTTGAAAACCTTTTCAATTAGGTTGTCAATGATATGTGGATTCTGATAACCACAGCACAATCCGATACAATAAAGTATAAACATTAGGAGACATGCAGTTTGTTCCAACACAGTGTATTAAAGTTAAGTTGGATTCATCAACCTAATGCAGTCTATTTTAACTTAATGTCTTGGAAGAAATTAAAATCTTACTTTTTCCAGTTCCCTCAAATTCTGTGACCAGGAAATGGGCCAATACTCTGATACTTGACAGAAGTTTTGGCACTATTAGAATTAAAGACACTGAAACAAAAGTTTTCAGTTTAATCTGAGTACCAACTCTAAAGCGAGGACAGATAACACCCTTACTCTCTGCCATGGCACAATACAGAGTAAAAGCATATCTCCCAAGCCAAATACAGAGCTTTTTGAAAGCTAGACTTGTCTCTGGCTTTTTTCATTATTGCTGCTGCACCTTGTATCGTTGGTTGTTGGACGTTCCTATAGCTCTACAGAATGTGTTGAAATTTTCAACCCTCTGGGCTATAAAATCTGTTGAAGAGGCCTGAATAATTTACTGATGATTTGAAACCACATCAGTGAAAGTGAAAGCACTCAAACCTCATCGTAATATGCTTGAGGAATGTGAAGTTTTTGTCCTTGACTTTTGCATAAAATGGTCGTGACACACAGAGTGAAAAAAAAACAACAAGTTCCAGCATAAAATAGAAGAAAAGATGTTGCCAGAAATCCAGAATGACTCATCGGTGTGTTGTCCCTGTGAGATGAAAGCCCAGGTTATCATGTTCTGTACGTCTGCTGCATGTTTTCTATTCCATGTTGTATGCACAGACACACATGCAGGTGTACTGTGCTTGAGTTGTTACAGAAGAAGATTGGCCTTTTCTTCTTCCTGAGAGAGCAGCCATTGATCTTCAGAGTCAACACAACACCTCACACCTCTCTGATATTTGCACACAGTTTGCAAACAAACGTTAAAACAGGCACACACACACACACAAAACGAAAAAATGAACACAGCTCTCCCTTTACATGGACACACACACACACACACACACACACACACACACACACACGCACAATGACACCTTGACCCGACAAGATTTTCATTTAGATAAACAGAGATGCAAAACAGTCTTGTGTCCTGCTCACCTTGTTAGAATTGAAGACATCACGTGCTTTCTCTGGGGTTGATTCACACTCACTTAAAAAAAAGAGCATCCTCCTCTCTGTGTTGGACAAGGGAACATGTTTTTCTTCTCGGGGTGCTGCTTACCAAATGTTCTCCAACATGTCTGGCTTCCTTTGGTGAACAGAATTGTGTTTTCACTGACCGCCCACTTTACACCTCCCATTCAACTCTATTTAAATCACTCTTTTCAGCAGCTTATGGCAAATAAGTCGCTCTATTTTTGCTCTCGCTGTTTTCTCAGTGTCTGCCCACTTCACGTCTTCTGTGTAGAAAATTAACATCATGTGCAAACACCGGTCAGAACAGTTTGATGGAGTAAATAAAAGCTTTTATTGAAGACACAGAATGGGCTGTGTATGTTGGGACGGCTATGTTGAAGTTGTTCAGTTCATATCGTCTCTTAGATTAATTAGCCAATTTGTCCGTTCATTATTGAATCTTTGTCACAATAATTGTTTTAGAGAAAGAATTTTGTTCTTTTTAAACTTTTTGATCCTGTAGCTGTTGCCCATGAGCACCAGAGTGAAACCAAAATAGACTGTTTGGTGACACCTCTGCCACAGTGAAGCCTCTATTATATCTATAAACCCCCCTGCTCCCCATTACACACTTTGGTTAGCTCATAGCTACGCAGTGCATGCAAATTTACACACAGTGTGCATGATCTAAAAACTTACGTGACATTAAAATAAGCAACAAGCCTGTTATTTTTCTTTTCTCAAGTCCTTGACTCACCTCCACCTCACACCTACTGTACGCTATGTGCCCCGCGGTCCGTCCCATGAACAGCTGTACACACATCACAGGAGAACTACAGTACAAGGTCACAAGGGAATAAAGAGAAAAAAACGTGCAAACAACATGTTGCTTTGTTGCCAACATGATCACAAGTCTGTATATTTAGTTTTATTTTGAAATTGACCGGATGTTCTGTGCATTTCCTTGTCTGAATTCCTTTCAGGCTTGTCATATTCTCTCTAGCTTGATGTGTGTTTGCAGCTCCAGAGCTAGACGCAGCGCCCGCTGTGTGAGCACAATGATTGACTAGAGTGGCAGCGAACTACGGTGTAGCGCGAGGCGCTGACGGACTGCAGTGTGCACAGAGTATGTTTAAATTGAGGGGAATATAGCTTTCATATGGAAGGGGAGGAGTTGGTTGCCCAGTGATGTAAACACGACTCCGACAACAATACAGTCAGTGGGACTTGAGTTCCTTGGGGCGGCAGTAGCTCAGTTAGTGGGGACTTGGGTTGAGAAGCGGAGGGTCATGGTTTTAAGTCCCGGTGCGGACCATGACATGGAAGTTGGTCTGGTAGCTGGAGATGTGCCAGAGTACTTCCTGAGTACTGTCGAGGTGCCCTTGAGCAAGGCACTGAACCCTCACCCTCTCTGGTGCCCTCCCTTTCTAGCAGCCCGACTCTGACATCTCTCCACTAATGCATGTGTCCAAGTCCTGTTTGTGCATGTGTGGGATTCGAACCTATGTGTGTGACAAGCATGTCTCTCTATCACAGAGTGTTCACCAGAATTTCCCCTCATCAAATAATGAAAAAATAATATTTAAGATATACTTGATTTCTGCTGTAGTTATGAGTAAAATGTTGCACATGTTCATGCAGGTTTTGTTTTCAGTTTTGGGATCATGAAACCATTCCTCCATCATAATCTCTCTTTATTGAAGCTACACCTGCCTTACAGCTTCATATCTACAAATATATATTGGTGTCTCTCACCTCTTCCAAGCTTCTTCTTTCAATTTAACGCCCTCACTCCTGCTCTCACACTCTCATCGTTTCTCTGCCTTCAAACTGTCGCGCTCACAGATGGGTGGTCTTCTAAGCTTTAACCCTCTCACCTTTAATCATTATCTGTCATCCTTTGTGCGCTGGTCCCTTTTTTTTTACACATGCCTAGGTATACATGGATGCTCTCTGCGTTTTGTCTTTCAAATACCTGGCTTTGAAAGACATCAGAATAAGGTGTGAAAATATAATATATACTTTTTACGTTCAGTACGAATGAACATCTAAACCTACAAGTTTTTAGTTTGAAAAAGACAATTTCTCTTCTTCTTTTTATTCTTAATAATGTCTTGTTACTTTTAACTTTACAACTTATTTAAATTGAACTTGACTCGCAGTCATGAAGAAGTTTTAGACAGACTATTTGATTTCTTTTTTTTTTCCCCTGCATCATATGTGAACCCATTCACATTCACGCCTTCTTGTCTGCAGAGCAGGTCAGTCTCTCTGGAGGAATAGATATAAAAGGAGTAGCTAAGAGGGATTGTAATCAGGTGTGAATTATTTCGCCCTGCACAAAAAAACCCCAGGGCTTCTGACAGGTATTGCTTCAGTGTTGAATGTGAGTTCTTTAGTTTGAATAGGGGTTTCCTAAACTTCACAGCTCACAATCCCTAAAGCAAGGGTGCCAGGGACCAGGGACCCCCCTCTGTCCCTGCAGATGTTAGAGGCATATAACAAAGTACGCTCACTAATAAGTCACTGTTAAAGCTAATTAACAATACAAAAGAATGAAATCTTCAAATATGCTCCATTATATTGCATATATTCATGTCAATATGCAACAAGCACAAAAAAGAATAAGAACAAAGTGTGAAAAGCTTTGAGCCATTTAGTTCTAGATTAGCAAGTACGAGAAGAGCAGGACTGCTCCAAAGGTGAGAAGGAGGACAGTGGATGAGAGAGAAGTGATGACAGGTAATTTTTCACCTTTCCTCTCCTGACGGCTGATGTTATTTCCCATCCTCCTCGGACACACAGCGGATCTAATCTAAGGCTTCTCTGGACGCCCCTTCTGCAGCCTCGTAACCAAATGAAAACCTTTATTACAAACACCTTACACACACACACACACACCTGCACACACACCGACTCACCAAACAATGAAAGAACACGTACCACATATCCCTACAGAAAAATGAAAAAAAAAATTATATAACATTGGGTTTAGCAACTGTTATATTATGTGCAGCGTTATAATAAGCCATCTAAGGTCTACAAATGAATCAATGTTCCAAGCCCTGAGTGGTACTCATATAATTGTGTGGGTGGTGTATTTAGTGTGCTCAGTGTGAACAGCATTTATGTTTAGTGTGTGTGTGTGTTCATAAAGCTGAGGGGGTACACTTGAGACATATACAGTAGACAGAAACACCATGCATGAACATGTACACGTACTCACTCACTGGAGAGCCGTGTGTGAGACCATAAAACTAAAAGCCCACAGCAGACATCTACTTTGAGTACTGGTAAATAATTATTCTACCATTTCCTGCCTCTCTGCCCACATGGATTTTCTTCGTCTCTTTTTCTCTATAGTCACCCTAATATCTCATGTATGTATGATCTCCAGACTGTGCTAACAACACATTTATTCTCATTCTTGAAATAAGATTGGGACTTTTAAAAAGAGACGCTCACAAAAAGTAGAAGGCCCACACAGAGATTTGAGTGAAATCTAAATGATTGAGAGAGCGGGATTCAGAGTAACAGGCGGCTCTGGGTAGAGAACGAGGGTCATAAAGGAATACATGAGGAACTCAGAGTGACTGGAAGAGAAGAGAAGTGAGAGAAAGAATAAAACGGGATGAGAGGGTGATGACAGATAATCATATAGGTGTGAGAGAGGAGAATCAAGGTGACTGTTCTCTTAACACAGCTCTGCTATATCAGATTACTTTAGTCTATTAGAATGACACAAAGAAGGGTCGTGCTCTGGGAACTGTGGGAAATTGAGTCTTTGTATGCACTAGGGGTATGTGTCTGAATGAGAGAATAACATAAAGGTCAAAATCAGACATCTGCCTCTGACATTTCTCACATGCACAAAACCAGATCCTGTGATATGCTTTTATGTTATCTCATCCCCCACACTGTTTACACAAATCTATCATAAAATCACAACATTTAATTGCATGCATTGCTATAGTACACATTTATTTACATCCTAGCTTGAGAATTGCCTTGGCTCTATATTAGTGAGCCGTGGGCCACATACGGCCTCCCGAAGCTTCCCTTCCAGCCTGACACAATGCAAAGCATTTCAGGTAATTAAACAATAAACACAGAAATAAAACTCACAAGGCTGAAATACTCACATCAGATGTATAAGGGGAAACTAAATTTCCCTCTGACACCAACTTCTTCACATTGGATTTGACAGCTGTCAGGCTTATGTGCAAGCATTTTTGGTATTTTTCAATTTATTTTTGGGCCTTCATTGGAGAGATGTGACAGTGGAGAGAGAGAGAGAACCTGAGCCGCACGCTTGGAGGACTTTACCCTCTTTACATGGGGTGCATGCACTAACCACTGTCCCACAAGCACCCCATCCATTTTCTAAAGTCCAGCCTCCACAGTGTCCACCTACTCAGTGATAATATTTTCAGCTCCCAAGACACTCGAATCAAGAATATTTGTTTGAACTGATTCAAGATCATGCTCTAAAAACCTTCTGTATAAAAAGAGCTGACGAGCAGGAGCAGCATCATGAATGTTTGTGCTGATTGTTTGACTTCTATGTTGTCTATAAAACCCACAAAATCAAACTCATATCAAGGTTTCATCTAAAAATTCTGTGTTTATTTAGTTGGATCTCTGAACAAGATAAATGACTGGTTTCATTTAAATTCATAGCTGTAGGTCGGCTGTTGAGTCCCATAGTTTCTCCAGGTCGGTGTCAATACAGGTCCTCTCTCAGCTGCAGGCTTTACCTGAGTCTTGTTGCTCTATTTAAAAGAGACACTCTGTGCACACCACAGGCATCGGTGCCGATTTCTTTTCATGCTGGTGGGTGCCCAACACCAAATGTGACTTTTGTAAAGCAATTAAACGCATGTATTTTGACACCTCCATATAGGCAGCAGCGGCGACCGATCTGAACACACACACACGGTCAGATACAAGTACACTGCACAACACCAAAAGTAATAATTAATTACTGCTACCCAATAAAGCCACATGTTCAAATCAACAACAACACAGAGATATGGGCTATTCCAAGCTGGAAGGCCACATTTTCCAATGTAAGCACACTTTAACGTGGTGCTACAGGTCAGTAAACTATAAAAGCACACATTTTTCAGCACCTGCTCCAGCCATGACGAGCTTAAGACCACCAGAAAACCCAGTTCAACACAGCCTTAAAACATTCGTTATTTCCCCCATTAAAAAACATTCCAATGTAATATACAAAACAGAAAGATAATGCAGAAGAGGAACCTTACCTTACTTATGCTAAGCTAAGAGTCTCATAGCTAACAGTATGCTTGCAAGATTCATACCTTTGTGAACAGTTGACATGCACTAAACAGTTTTTAGAGCTAGAACTGACCATGTGATTGTCCCGACACCTTAATACCTTCCGATCTGCCATGCTTAATACATGGACTTTAAATAAATATGGATGTAATATGTAAAATAGGTGGGCCTTGAGGCCCGAACTTACAGCTAGAATGCACCCACGGGCCTGTCAGATCAGCCTCGCCTCTTTTTATGAATTACTCTTAGCTTTTATATCATCAAAACAGATGAGTTAAAACAAACAGTACAATGCATGCTATAGCTGTTAAACTGTAATGGGTTGACTAATCCCGAGACACAACATAATCTGTCTGCCACCCTTGAAACACGTAGTGTGAATGTCTTTGAGCCATCTTTTACCTGAAGTTCACGGAGGAGCTGAACATTTCCCAACCAGAAAAATGTGTTGAAAACATGTTCCCAAATCCTTTGAACGAATAACAGCGACACTCAGATAAACCTGCCCTCAGGTAAAAAAAGACTGTCAGACTGTCCAAAGGTTTACTGTGAGAATCATTGAGGCCCCGCAGCTTTCCAACTGAAAGAAGCACAACCTGAGCAGTATTATGAGCTCTGAGCTCTGAAGTCTGACAGAATTCAAGATTTAGAGTTTCTCTCTTTGGATACCCTTTTAAACACTGAGGAGAATGGACTGAGGATGTGGGAATTTATCACTCATATCTACCGGTTAAAAGCATGTTTCTATTATCAGATCGTCCTTTCCAGATCAAAACGACACTACAGCTGTGACTTCACTTTTCCTTTACTATCTAAACATAGAAAGAAAACATATGCACTTACGGTACAGTTTCAGATATTGTAGGATTGCTCTGAGTGGGTTTACTTTGTCGTTGATCGTAGATGGATATCATGTAATATTGATGGCGAGTTTCTAAGGGACTTTGTTGCTTGTTTCTGCTGAGTGCTCTCTCCATGGTGAAACAGAGCAAGGCTGCACATAAAGAACATTTTCCATTAATTCCACAGCATCATTAAATAAAACCTGTATGGACAAAAACACAACATTTTTGTAACCATTGACCCATTTTAATATGCTGCTGAAGAGAAAGGCTGGTTAGAAATTGAGTGCATCACTTGCTTTGAATGACAATCTGGTGATTTGAAATCAGTCCATTTTCAGCCTATTCTGTTGTGATTGATTTTATGGCTGGTCCTCTCAAATGTATCCGGTTCTGTTAAGATGTCAGATTAAAAGACATGAGTTACATGTTTCATGTCATAAGCACAAAGACACAAACACTACTGTAACACCATACACTCACAAGCTAACATATTTGTAGTGTAGACATGTAGCCAATCAGCAGAGGCGGAAAAAACATTGACATTAACTCGTTCTCTGTAAACAGTTTTTAATCATGGTCTTTTTATTATGACGTGTGCTGCTGCCCTCTTGGCCAGGTCACCCTAGTGAAATAGATCTTGAAGTACAGTACATCTACCATTTTTTCTTCATCCACGCTGTCCCTATGTATGACATAAGAGCCCACTTTGAATACATTCAGTTCATTTGCTGTTCCTCATTTTGGAGCTGCATGTCTATAAATGCTGATTACTCCATAGGCACTGGATATATGCCAGTGGTTCTCTTCCTATATACGTACTCTTCTTCCTTGCTGGACTGTAATTCTCCTCTAATCAAGATCACTTTTATGCGATGAAGAAAAAATATAGAGAAAGAAATCAGTCCATAAAACTCTAGTCCTCAGAAACCTTCCCTGGGAAGCTGTTGTTTGCTGTATATAACTTTAAAGTTCTCCTTTTGGTTCACAAAACACTTGCAGGTTTGGCTCCACCGTACATTTTCAATCCCAGTAGATCTTCAGTCACATGGTTGAAATCTCATCCATGAGCCTAGGCCAGGTGAGCTGGCATACAGTATTTCAATGGCTGAGGAATAGAACTGTTTTTCTTGGCATTTCTAACCAAACGATAGCCTTTTCTTTCCCAGTCAAGCATTTCATACAATTTATTTGTATGTTTGAGATGATACTCTTCAGTGGCACCCGCTACTTCGTTGGTGGCGTATGAATATGTATTAGGGGGATTAGTTACTTCTAATGGTGACTTTATGTTTGTAGAGAACCCTGCCGTTAGTGTGTTAATGGTTGTCAATGGGTGTGACCTACGGAGTGAAAGTGCTGTGAGGAGTCAGAACACTAGAAAAGTGCTGTACAAGCTCAAATACATGAACCATTTAACATTTATTTGGCCGAGGTCAGACATTAGACAAAATATATCATACATTTTAACAGTGGTGCTAATATTCTGTTAGCAGGTACAGTCTACACATTTCTTTCCATTATGGTATCTTTTTAGACATTACCTTCACTTGAAACTGTCAGACATCTACATTTCTTCATAGGAAAGAATTACCCTAAGATGGCAGACAGATTTAAAATCCTGCATTCACAAAGCCAATCTGAATGACTTCATGAAAATACAGTGTACTAACAATGTCCGTCTTAAATGAACATGCATCACAGGAATTTAGAGCCATGCAATGTGATGGCAAAACAATACTTAAAACACGCCATAGGCAAGTTAACAGCTTTTAAGTCAACACTTCCCCATTAACGCATCTGCTGGATGCCTTATGACAGTATTTTTGAAGTCCCTCTCAACCACCTTCACTCTCCTTTCACACATGCTGTAGTTTCCAACACCTGGGTGGGCTTTGTACGATGGTTTTGTGAAAGCCTTTCAACAAAAAACAGCTGCCTGCTGAGGCTGAAATAAAGGAGATTGGGAAGGTAAGAGGAGCTTAAAAAACCGCCAGGAAGTTTAGTCAGCTAATTCTTTGCAGAAATTTTGAACAGTCAGGATACAGCAAGGTCCAGTGTATGCTGATTATTGCCGAGCATTACATTGCAGTATAACATTAAATATTGCTAATTACAATATCTGTTAAATTAGTTTGCAACCCATGACCATGTCTGCTCCCTAACTGTGATTTTTTTAAATCAATTTTCTCGCCTGGTTTATTCTGCACGGCTTTACGCCTCCACTCAACACTTTATTATATTTAAAAGTAATCCTGGATGTTTGGTAGTAAAAGTCAGCATCATTGCTGTTTTTATATAGGACGTGACAACCTTGCACCACACTAGTCTGTCACACCCAGCAACCGTCAGCGCCTCCAATGTCCTGTCAACCAAATGTAATCAGGTTTAGAAAACGAAATTAGAGGCTGCACTTTACATATCTGATTTGATTATTTCAACAGAAGTGCTGGATGCGGTGACAGACCATAATTCACTTAATGCAGCACTGCTTCAAAAATATGCCTATAAATAGCCAAGAGTGTATGTTAATTAATGTTACAGCAGGACAACTGTATATTAAATAACTTATTAGATTTGTGCCAGCCTGCTGCATCAGAACATCACAATGCTGAAACATCAATAAAAACAGGAATAAACAATGAGACTGCAGGGTTTATCAAAGAGGTCAGCAACAGGTGTGACACAACCGCCAGATTAAAATGGTAACTGTCTCTTTAAATCACAAGTAGCATTGTATGACTGTCGAGAAAGAAAATAACAAATAAACTCTCAATTCTATCTTTACACACTTTACAATACCATTACATAGGGTCACATATTAGTCACCTTTTCAAGTTTAGATAACTCTCAGAACTCCCCAGTGAATGTTCTTGCCAAAAATCCACTCTGATCCTGTATTTGATCATGCCTATAAACCCCTTTATCTCTGCTCAGAACAGGCTGTTTCTGTGTCTGTAGCTTTAAATGCAAGTGAGATGTATTTGACCACGCCTCTCTCTGGAAGGGCTATGGTGAGTTGGGGGTCATGACCTCTGATATGTCAGTATTTTCTTTGCTTTTCCGGTAATGGTATTATAACACGACATTAAAGTATTAAAGGGATCGTGCATATGAACACATATTCAAACACTAAGACCCTTTCTCCCCCTTAAAGAAGCCTGTTTCATGGGACATCTAACTCATTTTATGTAACTAGTGAAAGATGTTTTACACTGTGCTTTTAGATGTCAAGCTTGTAACTGAATTTGTGTGGTTTTAATCTTCACTTCGCTCCTGCATAGATGTGTTAACCTGCTGCTGAAAACACCACATTTCCTGACAAATCGCTATCAAAATATTAGCATCTCAACACCTTGAAAAGTGGGGATTTGATAGAATGTGTTGTTTTTAGGCGCCGCAGGGGAGCACACCCACTTAATGTTGCTGCTGTTTGATGAAACTTTTAGATGTGCTGTGTCACCGCTTTCGTTGTAAACACTGACACGAGGGGGGCTGTGGTTAGGGCACACCCCAGGTACGGAGGCTATAGTCCTCAAAGCGGCCCAGGTTCAAATCTGACCTGTAGCTTCACTTCGGCATGTTATTCTCTGCTCTGTTCCTAATTTCCAACTCTTTCCACTCTCCAAACGACACGAGGAGGAGGAGGCGGAGCTGGAGACTGCTGGCTGTGCTGTGAGTGCACCATGATGGTTCACATCAAACCCCACTGAGAGCATCTCTGAACTGTAACGCAGCATGAAGTGGCTGCATTGGTGAGCTCATTGGGACAGCACATACAACACACAAACACAAATTGATAACTTTTCCTATAAAAGGGTGGTTATGTCCAAATTGACTGGGACAATATGCTCTGCTCAGCTTTATGCGTGTCGGATGCAAGCTCTGTCGTAAATGGACAAACATATTTTATATTCAATTTATTTGCAGCAGAGAGGATCTTCTTGGATCCTTCTTAGCAGTGTTTCCTGTGGAAGCAAAATCATTCACTGTTCATCATTCAAGTTTGGCTTGATGAAGATCAAAAGGAAACCAAAGCAAAGCAACTCGCTTAGTGAAGCCTGCTTAAAACAGAAAACTACTGGAGCAATCATGTGACTGAAAATGGACTGATGTCACACAGGCAACACTTTTTGAAACTCTTTTAAATCAGATACTCTACAAACTTGCTCATTGCATAATCATATTCATAACCACTTCATTATTTTTTTTAATTTAGTTTGTTCACAGCATTGCCTAATTCAGAGCTATGACCATTTTAGACTTTTGAAATTCTAGACTTCTCCTACCAAAAAGTGCTCTGAAGTGTTTTACAGCTTGTTCCCTGTCCCGCTGTGTCAGATAGAAGTTAACCTGTAGTAACGGCATAAATAATCTTACAATGTAATGTGATGTAAATACCCCGTTTTATTAAGAAGAGCATGGAGAGATTAATGCTGCATTCAAATGCAACTCTGTTGATCCCAGTTTCTGAGTCGTAATATCGTTTTTCTGACTTCAGTGCGTTCATGTTGTTTTCAGTTTGGAAACTCTGAATGTTGTTACATCAACAAAGAATGTGGATGCTACAAAGAAAAGGTGTGAACGTCTCTTTTACAAGTTATATTCCAGCACAGAGGTAATGTGCAATACATGAATTAATCAAAAGTATCTGATAAACTAAACATATTTTGCCCCTATGAGATGACGAATATGATGGAACCTAATTCCTCCCCGAGTGTCTGGTTTGTTGTTCCGACTTGAGAAGGCGTGCGCGTACATTTTCCAATCTCAGGAACTTGTTTTTCCAATATGTTACGACATCACATGAATGCAGGGCTGTGCATGCAAAGACGTGAATGACCATCTGCTGTTGGTGGAATAATTGGTATGAGACACAGTCTTGCTGACAGCTCCTGTGTCTGCTTCATCATTGGCTCCTAAAATGCTAACTCTATACTGTTCCAGTGGTGGACTGCATACCCTGCTTATTTAGTTTTCCCTTCATGTTCAGTCATCTTCTATTTCTAGAAAATGTATAAAATCTACAAGCAAGAAGAAATCAGAGCTAAAGCTCCCATATGAAATACAAAGAAGCAAACAGAAAGCAGAGGGCAGTCGGTTTATTTCTCTTATTTCTATTTCTTTGAGACAGTCAAGAAAAAAGCCAAACTGTACCTCAGGCAACGGTATGACGCAATGAGGATGCATGCTCACATGAACTCATCCCTACACACAAACATTGCTACAGTGTAAGTACAGGGTCTCAGGAGGGAGGCCACCTATCACCAGACAGCACATCCCACTGATGCCTGGTTAACCTCGATCCCTCTGTGTTTACCTGCCTCCATGTGTGTGAGCATGCATGCATGTGTGGGCGTGTGTGTGTGTGTGTGCACGTTTTGTTCTGGAAGACTGCTCCTGTCTGTGTGTGAGCTCTATGCTTGGGTGTTTTTGTGTGTGTGTGGGTGTGTGTTGTTTTGCAGAAAACTGTGGGACCTGAGATTTCTCCTCTGAGATGTTCTTTTTAGCTGACAACAAATCCCAGAGAATGTCTCTTTGTACGTATCCGCAGCACTTTATGTGCGAGTATCATAGAAATGTATTCAAACATTATTTCCACTCCTTGTCTATAATTAACACTATACCTTTAAGTAGCATGTTTCCTTCAATGTCCAATCTAATTGTATTTTTGGTCGGCAGCGGCGCTGCCAGTCAACAGGCAAGGCAGGCAACTGCTTGGGACGCCTGTCCAGTAGGGAAACCACAACAGTGGCTCAGAATGTGCAAAGTTTACAATGACACTAAGAAACCTCCCTTCGGGGACCATCCTGACAGCACTTACTCTTTCTGCGCTGCTAAGCATCGCTTGTTAATGCTTCAAGGGTGTTAATAAGTACTGTCGTCTTAGTGCGGCCTACTTTCCCATAGGGAAACAAATAATTTAAGATAAATACAGTGTTCAGGTGTTTGATTCTAAGCTTTTCAAAACATGTTTTCTAGTCATTCTGCGTCATGAACACTGTTCATTTTAGAAGAGCAGAATTAGTATTTTTTTAATAACTAAAAACTGCATTTGATTGTTCATATTTGAAATTACAAGGTTTTTTATTGTTTTTTTATGTTTACATTTTGAAAATAATGCTTATGTGAACTTTTGAAATTATAAAAGGTTGACATTTTACAATTCTTTTCTTGGTGTCAGATCATTTTTAACATAATGGCGATGAACTCTGGTTGGAGGGGCCCACTGTGAATTCTCGCCCAGGGCCTCAACAACAGGATCACCCCTGCTGGTTGAGTTGCTTTACACTGTGTTGGAAGAATAATGTTGAAGGTGAACCGCTGTGAAGATGGTATAATTAATAATGATGTTAGTCAAAATCAGCGATGCATCTTGTTACATGTAATTAGTAAGTGAAAACTACTGCTTGCTGCTAATCTGATGACCATGGATTATCCTCTATCATACTGTTTCCAACAGACTGAGACTCTGTTAGTGGTGGTAGGTGACCAGAATTGTTAAGGTTTAGAAGACTACAGAGGATCATGGCTGACCCTCCCTTGCGTTGGCATTGGTGGCGTTTTCTTATCACTACAGACTGACGTCTTCTGTTGGGGGAAAAAAAGGCCCACTAAGATTATTTTAACTGATATACACCTGACAACAATAAAGGTTACAACAATGGATGACAAACATTAAACAGTGCTTAAAAATATACTATTCACAAACCGAATAATCTGGAATAAAAACTTAATAATTGTATTATTGAATAGACAGCAAGGTTGGACATGTCTTTGTCTGATTTGCATGTGAAAATGCTCCTGTATGAGAGAGCTGAAAGCCGAGAGGTTATGTTGTGCCCCCCATGTACTGTGGCTATAGTCCTTGTCGCAGCGGCTGTGTTCAGATCCAACCTCCCTTTTGTCTGTCCTGCATGTCATCCCCTTCTCCCTACTCCCAATATTTCCTGCCCCTCTTTACAGTATAGCTGCCCTATCCAATAAAGGCAAAAAGGCCCAAAAAATAAGTTTAAAAAATGCCATTACATTCAGTTACATACTGTAGAAAATCAGCTCTTTGTTTGTTTTTATTATTGTGAAAAGAGATCAATAGAGAGAGAAGATAAAATGACTTCTTCCTGTTGTAAAGTTTGGGCATTTATATATGGGACCTAAATAAGACAGTACACTGGAGAAACTACAGTCATTTGCACCTATAGATTCATAATTTCTTATCCCTTCCACATTGCTTTGTTTCGTGATTTTGACTGAGCGTTGTTCATTTCTGGGATAGGTCGGGTGTCCATGTTGAGCTGTTCCAGATGTCTTGAACAGCAGAGGTTAAGCTCTGGTCTACCTACAGGCTCTGTCTTGTTTCTTCAGACTGCCTCTTCTGTCAAATCACATTTCTTTGACTGAAAGGTGCCCAGCTGTTGGGAGCTACATTTTCTTAACAGTTACACTGCGTGTGCAATTTTGAGAAGCTTCGTGCTGAAGCAGCCTTCACTTTAATTAAGTTTAAGGACAGCCTTTGTTCCTTCAGTAAGTTCTGCATGGTTCATAATAAATGACACAGAACATGCAGCATGCATGCATGAAATGGAATCAACCACTTCTCAGCTGTTAATCTTGTTTGCTCTGCATGTTGTGCCAAAAAATCCAAAGTAATGTGATGTGATAATACTGAGGAATTTATTGTATTTGCACCCACATCTGTTTTTAGCCCCTAACAACACCACATATTTAACACCATGTCAGGTTGTTTCTGTTTGGTGAGTGTGAGGACTAGATTTGACCTGCAAATAGAAACAGTGATTCTTGTTCCTTTCAGCATTCACATCTTCTTACCTTCCAAACACCAGCACATTTTAGGCTATCAACAACAATCCTCTTATCAGACAATATGCCATCCTGCTGATGCCATACTTTCATATGCCATTCTCAAACGCAGGATTCAAGGAATTAGTATATTACACTCAATTGCTTTTATTTGATCTTTTTTTTTTCATAATCTTAACCCAAAATAAATGAACTTTGGTGATCTCACTTCCTAAATGTCATGGCTGCACTGCGCAGCCTCAGAGTCTGAGGCTAGAGAGCATCATCGGCCAGCAGGCAGACAGACAGACAGACAGACAGACAGACAGACAGACAGACAGACAGACAGGTACTTAGACTGGCAGGTGGACAGACAGGCAGCCAGAAGAGAAGATAGGTTTAGGTGAGCTAAAGGCTGGTTAATGATATCACTGATCACAAACCAACACACATGGATAAAACCTACACACCCACAGACCCTGATGGACCTGCAGACGCACGCTGAGGTGGACATAGTAGGTGTCTGGTGACAGCTTGCAACTGTCTGTCAGTTGAGTTAAACTGCAGTCAGGCCAGTGTCACCCTGACAAACAATGAGCTCTGTTCCTCCTGTGAAGCTGGGACAACCTCAGGCAGCTTACACACACACACACACACACACACACACACACACACACACACACACACACCAATTTCAGTTGTGGTTGAAAGAAAGAGAGGGAAATTGGGATTTGAGTATATGACAACATCTATATTTGATTGTACAACAGACAGGCCGATCATGTGAGAGAGAGAGAGAGAGAGAGAGAGAGAGAGAGAGAGAGAGAGAGAGAGAGAGAGAGAGAGAGAGAGAGAGAGAGAGAGAGAGAGAGAGAGAGAGAGAGAGAGAGAGAGAGAGAGAGAGAGAGAGAGAGAGAGAGAGAGAGAGAGAGAGAGAGAGAGAGAGAGAGAGAGAGAGAGAGAGGGAGTAGATGTGGCTTGTCCCTTGCATCCTGCATCACAGAGAAGTCCTTTTGGCCTGTCATTCAACGTCAGCTTGTATTAGAGACTAAAGAAAACCCCTGGGAGAGAGAGAAAAAGCAACAGAGAGACGGGGGGAGAACTGCAGGAACAACAGTCGGGGGGTGGGGGGATTTAGAAAAACAGACAGGGAGAGAAGAGACAGAAGGAGAAAGAAACCATGAGAGATAAAACCTGAAGCAAAGGGCAAAGAATGGTGGGGAAATGTAGAGGGGGAGGAAGGAGGGAACAAAGTGCAACATGGAGGAGAAACAAAGAAAGGGCTGTTACTGCAGAAAAATCAAAAGGAGAGTGGAAAATAAAACAAAATAAAAAGAGCAATCAGGCTTTTACTTTGTAGTCTATGCATTCAACTGTAAACTTTCTGTCTGATCCACTGATGAGCCAAGGCACATCACTGTGAATCCAACATTTTCTTTTCTTAAACATTTGTTCCTCGTAAGGTACAGAAGACAAGATCAGATGTACTCGATAATTCTGCAGGAAATGTTTGTATGCAAGATTTTACATCCCATAAGGCACTTTCACATACATACAACTATAGCACTCTTAATCCATCAAATATAAAAAAATGTTACATAGTTAAAATAGGTGAATAAAGTGACAACTATATATATCAGCTAAAGGCCTTCAAAATATTATGGAGTTTAAAATATGGATATTAGAGGTAGATATTTAAGATATAATAGATTATTTTGTAAGCCTCATGCAAGTCAAATATATCAACCTTAAACTGAAAAACCTTTTCTTTCAGAGTGAGTCTGACTCATCAGGATATTCTGAAAAATTATTCTCATTTCTGTTTCCCTGCTGGTTAACCCAGTGGTGCTCATTTAACACACGTATGTACACACACACACACACACACACACACACACACACACACACACACACACACACACACACACATTCAAGGTGCATCCTTCCTATAGTATCCTACATAACTCTGTCTTTAAAACTAAGCTGTTTCAGTGCAGCATTAACAAAAATCCCTTGAACTTCAGATTTTAGATTTCACATCAGCTTTGGGGATCATTAGACATTCTAGCACGGTTTCATCTCTACAACTAATAAGAGTCCTTGCTGGTTGCAGCAGAGCATTTTAACTCCGTTTTGAGGCACTCTTCTGCTTCACTGATGGTGACGCTGATGAACAGTGAGGATTTGGAGCGACTCATGTGTGCTCATCCTATGTCTCCCCCTTCAAAGCGGCTGCAGCTCTGTGAGGTTCTCCTTTAAATTACAGAGAAGACACTGTTAGGTAGGTATAGATAGATAGATAGATAGATAGATAGAAAGAAACGAGACAGGCAGGTGAAAAGCAGGAGAGCAGGAGAGAGAGAGATGCTAGATAAAGCGGTGGGGCGTTGAGGGGGCGTTCGGCACGCAGTGATTGGAAAATATCGAAGACGCGTACGCGCTAATCCGATGATAGGTCTCCGTTACTGAGGGGAGGGAGGGGTCTGTAAAAAAAAAAAAAAGTAGGACCGGGGCGGGAGCATCTTGCGCTCGCGCGCCGCGTCCCTTCCTCCCGTGCCTTTTGTGTTAGAAACTCTCATATCTCACATATCAATAATTCAAGCCCGGGAAAGAGAGAGAGCAGACGGAGCTCCCCCCGCGCGCTATGAGTTCTGCTGCGTCGTCACTCGTCCAGGGCCCCTCCGCACCGCGCGTGAATCCCGCGTATCGTGTTTCCAAGTGACAGAAAAGCTGCTGAGAAGTGACAAAAAAGGAAGAGGGCAGGTGAAAACTGGTGACACGAGCGGAGATATAGAGGTTGTTCAAAGATTATCGCAAAAAAAAAAGGAGATACGCCTCAAAATATCCTGTTCTGTCTCGTCCAAGAGATTCCGCGAGGGAGAAAGTGTTTTCTTTCGGCTAATTAATTCAAGCTGGTGGAGTGGCATCTATAGTTGCAAACAGCAGCCTGCTCTAGGTTCGTCGGGGGAACACGGGGAAACTCTTGCCACCTTACTTTTTCAAAGGGGAGTAGACCCGGGTTTTGAGGTGTGAAGACAGAAGTTGTTCTTGGTTCTGCTCCGGTATGTTGGCGTTTTGCCTGCTGAGTGCCGTTTGGCTCGCGGCGAGTCCAGCCCGCGCTCAGAACGAGACAGAACCAATCGTCCTGGAGGGGAAGTGCCTGGTGGTGTGCGACTCCAACCCGACCGCGGACCCCACGGGCACGGCACTCGGGATCTCTGTGCGCTCGGGCAGCGCCAAAGTGGCGTTCTCTGCTGTCCGGAACACTAACCATGAGCCCTCCGAGATGAGCAACCGAACCATGGTCATCTACTTCGACCGGGTAGGGAAATATATGATCATATTTTAAGTCATGTAATTGCATGAAATAACTAAGAAACGCAAGGTTCTAATTGTGTTTTCCGTTTTATAGTCTTATTGTAAATAATACCACACTTAAAGAAGGAACAATGTAAATTAACGCATTTAAGTTTTAAATGGCATATTTGCGTGCATGGCGTGCAGCCCACAACCTCGTGACAGTTGTCAAAAAAGCATGGACAGAGGACAAACTGAGCTTTGGATGGATGGAAAGTAAACCAAAATAAATAATTTGAGATAGTTTTGATCTCGTTTTCTGTCCCGTTGTCTTGCCTTAACTATTTTATATTGGCTTTATGCACATTTTTTAAATAAAGAAGAAACACTTTGAAGTTTATGTGAAATAAAGGCCGGATTAAGTCTGAGGTACAGCTTTAAGTATATTTAAAGTCCTCTAAAACAGGTTAAACGAGCTAATGGATGCAAAGGTCTTGTATTTGCAGAGAGCAGCTCCATTCTGAAAGACTGAAACTGGAGCGGAAATGATCCGTCTCTGTAACGATTCTTTTTATAGGCAATACGTTTCCGAAGTGCCTGCGAAAGTAAAGCATGGTGGACCAGACCTTTGAATATTTCAACTTTTTATATAGGAAACTGACATCTTGCCAAATAATTTAGTAACGGCAGGTCGCGAGGTCGAGGTCCTCACCGCCTCCCGTTAAAGGTTAATTCTCCCTCAAACTGCCGTTCAATTACACGCCATAGTTCGCCTCCTTCGCCTCCTTCCATAAAACCAGACATTTGGCTGCAGAAATGCATAATTGAAAATTTCATTTGAATGATTGATTAAGTTCCCTTTCATTCCCCATAAAGTTTGGAAGTTCTTACAAGGGGAAAAAGCCGAGATAAAAGCCTACAGTGTTGAAGTTATTCTACTACAACACTGAATATGTGGTCCAGGGCCTTACGAGCCTTTTATAGCCCTCTATCACACAATGCAAAGATCAGAGCGGGATGAAGGCCGTTCTGGAACCCCAAAAGAAAAGCATGCCATATAGTAGGTGGATACTTAAAAAAACCCAAAACAAAACAAAAAAAAGATTCTCTAAGACAGGAGTCTTTTAAGATGAACTGCGAATTAATTTTGTGTTAGGGGTTTGCACAACTTTATTAAACCAAACATTTTACCTGCGTTGTTAAATGTTGCCAAGTCTGGACTGCTTTGCTTATTTGGCAGGATGTGCAGGTTAGGCCCAAAAAGAAGTATGCGCCCTTGTGATATTGCAAATACTTTTTGAGTGCAATCATTTTGAAAGACAACCACCACTCTTTTCTTTCTTTCTTTCTTTCTTTCTTTCTTTCTTTCTTTCTTTCTTTCTTTCTTTCTTTCTTTCTTTCTTTCTTTCTTTCTTTCTTTCTTTCTTTCTTTCTTTCTTTCTTTCTTTCTTTCTCCAGGTTCTAGTAAACGTTGGGAAGAATTTCGACGAGGAGAGAAGTAATTTCATCGCGCCACGTAAAGGGATTTACAGTTTTAACTTCCACGTAGTGAAAGTCTACAACCGCCAAACTATACAGGTAGCACATTTTCATTTTTGTCCGTTTCATGTTTGTGTTTGCTTGTGTGTATGAGCGTGCGTACTTCCCCCCTCCTCCACTCTGCGCTGCTTTTCTTCTCATAAAAGTTGAATATCACGCGCGATGGAAGTCATTCGTAGATGTTTGAAATGTGTTTCCCGGGAGACAACGAGTGCGGGCCTCAACAGATGAAAGCTAGTCGACCGCCACCCGTCGGCCCAATCATAATTAATCAATACACGCTCAGGGGATCGCGCCAAAATGAAGCGCGTGCAGCCGGCAGGAGGACGAGGTGCTGTGGTGAGTGCGAGGAGGGGCACGCGACTCTCAGCAGCTTTACTTTTCAGCACCATGGACAGCGACGTCTCCTCCACTCTGCCTCTTCTCATATAGAGAGAGGCAGCAGGCAGGCTGAGATTTTTGATTATTTAGAAGATTAAAACATTAAGTACATTTTGAACAAAGCAAACAGAGGCAGGCGTTTTAATTTTCTCTCTCTTTCTCACAAACAAATAAGAGCTCACATGGGTTTTCATGTAGGAATAACGTGTTTGCTGCTTATTTGCTTCTCACACAGTCTCTCTCACACGCAGCCTGCAGCCCTTTTATCCTTGTTATCACCATGCGTGGATGCCCACTTCTTATTCTTTTGATGTGTCAAGTGATGAGCAGTCTTAAGCTCATTTCCAGCATTTAACATGCACTTGATGAAGCTTTACAAGCAACACAGCGTTAATTACAATGTATCTCTTGCAAATTAAACTGTTGTGTAATTATGCTGTTGGTTCCCTGCGGCTTCAGCATTATGTTTTGCTACTTATGCTTTATCATTGGAGTCTTGAATTAATTATCAAGGCAGTGACAATAACAACTACAAGGAGGCTGGGCGTGCGATTATGTGAGAGGGAAAAGCTATGTCGAGCCCGCCGCTTACTCCTGGTCATCTTTGTGTGACTGAACGCTACACTTGACTAATAGTTGCGTGGTAATCAAATCGGTCAAATGAAGCAGAAGACAAGGGAAATGGAGTGTCATGCCACCATTTGTTCTGCATTTTGTGGCAATGTGCTGCTTTTGTTTTTAGAAAGTTTTGTTAATAAAAAATAAAGAGGGATGAAACAGAAAACGAATTTAGAAATGTTTTAAATCTTTATAATCACCAGACCAGTGAACTTCTTGTTTTTCAGCCTTTAAGAGTGAGTCCGGTTTAGTTTGAAAAGCAAACGATTGTTTTAAACAACATTCATTCTAAAGGAGTAGAAAATGTGAGGTTTGTGTTACTGGCATGAAGCAGACAGGTGTAGGTTGTCCTCTCTCCTACCAGCATTCAGCCTGCGTGCTGCTCACCTTCAACCTCCTCCTCCCATCCATCCAGCACATCTGCTGTGTTGAAAACTCCCACTGTTTGATTGCCTTAGAGGCAGCTACTGTGGTGCATGCAAGAGATGAGAGACAGCAGGAAAAGGAGGGCAGCGGGGATGATGAAGAATTTCAAACAAAGACAGGATGAGAATGAATGAAAATTGGTAAAAGGGACAAAGTAAAAAGAAATGGAATGAGGAATGGGGAATTTTTGAAATATGAAAAAAAAGGAGAGCTGAGTAAAAGGGGAACGTAGAAATGAGGAGCTGAAAGGTGGGAGAATTGGAGAGGGCAGAAGAGAAATCAGAGAGTAGAGGAAAAGGGGAAAACAGACACGTCAGATAAGAGCAAGACGGATTGAAGGTAAAGAAAAAGAAAAGGTTAAGGTGAAGAGATAGACAGGAAAAAGCCAGACATTGTGAGGAGCTATTGATCAGTGGATGCTCGGTACAAAAGGAAAAAAAAACACATTTTCCAACTCTCATCAGTGGGTTCCTTATGCAGGGATCTGTCTGTTTGTGAGGGGTGAGAGAAGTGATGTGGGTTTCAAAAAGAAGTAAAACCTATCACACCTCCCTTTTTTGTCCTGCCAATTATATTCAGATATTGCAAATTCATAATAGCGTGTTCTCTGAGCCAAAGGGAGAATTATCAAACCATCCACAAGGCCAGCCATGGGCAGTGACTACACCAACTAATGGTTCACTTTCTTACTTTGCATTAGGACAATAAACATATCAAACACTTCCTTTTGTTACATGATGTGATCTCAAGTACAACAATTTACATTTCCTAGACGTGCCAGTGCTCTCTCTGTTTTAAATTAAATGTAATCAAATCAATTTCCTCTCCGTGAGTGAGCATCGTGTACCTGCAGCTTTAATGGAGAGTTTGCAGTTCAGAACGACCGTGCACAGAGTGATTGGTCAGAGTTTACTGAAAATAGTTCTGAAAAATGATGGAGAGGAATATTAAGGAAATAGACATATTATAGTACTGTTTATTTTTGATTTGCACTGGAAGTAGTTGGTATTTCACGCTGTTTTTTGAGCACCTGAGCAGTCTGAATTAGCATCCAAAGAAGCCTCAGGTCACAGCAGCTCTGTCGGGGTGAAAGCTTTACAAGGAGCATGTCTAAAATGCTGCATGCTGCGCGTATATCAAACCTTTCATTTTCCTGTCAAGAGAAGAAAACCCAGAGGCGCTGCCTCAAGCTGCTGATAGCACACCGCTCTGATAATAACTTATTTGAGCTTTTATGCTGTGCTCTTTAGTTATTAAAACGTATTTTACATTTGGACTCAGAGCAGCTGCTTCTTATTCCCTCTTACAAAACAGAATCCTTTTGGCTGATTCACTGCCAGACAATGTTTGTGCTCTGGTTTCCAATACACACATTTTTATTCTCCAGCTAAGGTCACTGGGTCACCCCGTGTAGTAATGAGATATTTCTCCCCTGAGAGATAGCAGACATGCTTCGTTTTCAAATGTTGTCTACTTCATTTAGAACAGTAAATACTGTCTCTGATAATTGTACGGCATGAAGATTGCTCGCCGGAACAAAACAGTTGAATTTAATTTCAAATGATTAAAATCATGCCTCTTTGTTTGTTTTTTTACTGAGTGTTTTGTTCAACAACTTCCTAATTGGTGCTCTGCATGTAAAGGTATAATCCGACTTTCAGAATAAATGTCCGCTAGATGTCGCACTTTAACAACAGTTACTCAGAGCAAAACAAAGCTGTCGCTATAAGACGACACTGTGCATGTATTGATTATCTCCTTGACTGCTGTGATAAATTCAAAACACCTTCAACATAACTAACGATATTTGCTCACAATAAAAACACAATCACTGTTGACTTTGGGATTCAAGAGACTTCCAATAGGGACACATAATCTCTTCATTCTCAAGATTGAACTGGCAATGAAACTCAGTATTAGTCCACAATTATTTTGTCAAAGATACAATATGTAGAAGTTTATGACACTATTACATTCAAATATCTAAATTAATAAAAAAAAAAAGGACCAAACCTATGTTTTATGTGTTGTGACATTACTGCAAATATTTCCATCACTGATCAAAGACAAAGGGTACATTTTTTATTTTGTAACAGGAAGTGTCTTGTTGTTGTGGCGGCCATGAAACATCATGTCTGTACAGTCGTTACCAAGGAAACACAGGTTGTTGCATTGAAGACCGCTACATAAGGAAGCCTGAGCTGTTTCTGAAAGCTGCTGCACTGTTTGAGTATGTGTTGCTGTAAGTTATGCATCGTATGAAAACATAATCTCTTCCTCAGGTCTGATTTGCCTGGTTCTCTTTACTATTGTGAACACAGTATTGGTTTTCATTGGGGTTAGGGGGGAAGCATAGAGAACTCCCATGATTCCCCGTCTCAGGCTCAACTTCATGTTTTTGTAATTGTTTTGATTAAGAATTTACAAACTCTGCTTTCAAGTTTCATCTCCAGTTGTGCACTTAACCAAGTAAAAGACTGCAAAAGAAAACTAGCTTGTGTAATCTTGACAACAAGTTTCCCTTTGTAATGTCTAATGTAAGACAACAATGTGACAGCCAGTTGACGACGTAGATTCCTCTTGCGTCTGAGATCACGTTGGATCACGCAGGATGTTGTGAGATCTGGTGTCTGTGTAATCGCTGCTGTGAAATCGTCACTACAATCAGCAGGTGTAATCTTGTGTTCAAATCTTCCAGTGTGCCTTCCAGGATTATATTACTGAAAGTCTGTTAAAACTGACCTCATGTCTGTGGTCTGCTCTCTCACAGTTTTAAATTGGTTAAGATTTGACATTTTTGACCACAGTACAACATACTGAAGCGTTTCTTCCCACGGTAATACTTCTAAAGCTATACTGTAAGAACCAAGAGCAGATTATATAAGTAACAAATATGTGTCACTACAAGTACAGTGTGCTCCAGCTATGTACCTGAAGGAAGTGTGCGTCCTGTGCTGTCGATGTGTTACCCAGGAAGTGTAAAGAGAACAAGCAGCAGAAACAAACCCTCTTTTCTGGTGTCATCGGCTCAGACAGTGCTCATCTTGTACAGTGGAGACGCAGGGAAACAAGAGGCAAGTCGGAGTCACATAAATAAGCACCTTATCTGTTCCTGCGTTCTCTTGCCTTTGAGACGGTGGGAGGAGAAAGGGGGAAGAAAGGACATGATAATGGAGTCTGTTTGCAACTGGCCAGAGCGACTGTATATTCTAGGAGTTGTCAGGCTCTTTCACAAAGACGATGTACTTCAGCCTTTCCTTTGCAAGCTCGTTTCAAGGGCAAAGATGAACAGCTCTGCTACACAGAGGTCATTTACAGCTGTGTTGCTGTAAGTCTCATATTCAGTATTTTAATTTTGTACATCACCTTTTTGACTTTTGTGATCCCTTTGTCCGTTTAAGAAGCCAAAGATATAGTCTTGTGAAATATCTCACAACTCATCAATCTACTTTAATTTCATTTTAATAGGCTGTTCATTGCTGCACTTCAGCTGTTTTCACACATTCCCTCTGGAAAGGTTCGAGAGAGTTTCATTACAAGCGACCCGTTAAATCTTCCAGACTGTTCTTGCTCACAGCAGGGGGCTGTGGCTGCAGGCGAGACGGGGGGGGTCTAGGGAGTCCGACACTATGATGACAGTTTTAACCTTTAATAAATGCAACATAAAGTTTGATATATATATTCAGGGTATCGACGAGACATTTGAGAGAAACATAGTGGTGAACAGAAAGCTTCATGAAGCAGCTCGTGTCGGTCAGAATTTAAATGTCCCTCTCACTTGTGCAAGAGAGGTAGGTGGTCTCAAGAGGCATGATGTTAAAGGATGACGCAGACACAGCCGAGTCCGAATCGTCAAACACTAAGCATGAAGGTGCTCTGTGATGGCACCGGTCGCCGCCTGTCTTGTGCTGGTTGTAGAATGTAAACGTCTTCACCTACCTCTACTCACTTGCGCTGAACTTTCCTAAATATTTCCTGCTGTGTTGTTTACATCAGCTCTCCCCGACGTCACGTGAACATCTTACTGCGGGACTGGCTGGAAAAAGTTTGGATCAAGTCAGAGTGAAAAAATGTGGCTGTTTGCATTCACACATGCAGCACACCTCAATAACGTTGTGAAGTTTTGCACATGTGAGAAGGGATTTTCGAACAGTTGACTATAATGTTACCAATACTAATATGTTGAGCAACTCAAGGTGGATAGCTGGAAAAATGTGCACACAAGTTCACTTTGTAATAATTTCCCCTCCTCTTGAGCTCGTGGGTCATACTAGGGCCGTTTCTTTCTGTTGTCTTCAAAGTAAGACTCAGAAGAGTCTTGGGCTCATGGGAAAAAGAGGGATTTCTTCCTGTGGTAGAATTGTCTTTTTAAAAGGTTAAATCTAAAAGCTCACTTTCAGTTAATATAACAGCACTCTGATGTGACATCTTAATAGATCTATTTGGGGAGGAAATGTGGTGGTGACCATAACAGTGACTCATTCATTCTCAAATCATCCTTTGTCAGAAATCGAAGGATCTCATTAATGGGAAACAAATGTGAGATTACAATTACAGAGTGGGGATGTTGAGTAGGCGAGTTTAAGTGTGACTCATACATTCATTCAGCCTTTCTGTGTGCTTTTCTTCTCTTCATTAGTTTTTGTGTCTGAGATGAGGCCTCTAAGCTCCTCTTTGAAACAATGACGTCATAATGTTTACATGCACACCTTCCATTAAGGTCCATATTCTGGTGAAGGCAATATTCCCAAAAGGTTTTTACGTGACTCCTACGCAATCAGAATATTGTCATTATTTCACTGAATACAGGAATATGGTGTGCATGTCATCGTAGTCACTGTCTGCTATGTGTCAAAAACCTCTACACGCGTACAAACCAGGATGTCAGGGGCTCTGAAAGCCACAGGGTTGGTTTGTAATTTTCCTTTTTTGCAGAACGTTAAAGTTTTGGGGTGGCTGTGGATCAGTACAGTCAGTCAGCTCTCGACTGAAATGTCAGGGTTCAATCCCCAGCTCCTGCTGTGTGAACACATGTCCATGTGTCCTTGGGCAAGGTACTGAACCCAAAGTTGGTCCCATATGTATGAATGGGGTTAGTTTATACTGATGGACACTTTACAGAGCAGCCTCTCCCATCAGCGTGTGAGTGTGTGACCTGCAGTGTAAAAGTTTCTTTCCAGATTGTCAGTTGTTTGTTTTTTTATACATATATTTTTTTCAAAGAACCAACAGAGTCAACTCATAGGAATTGAAGGCATAATTCCCACAGAGAATGACATTTTAATGATGTGAAACTTTTAACAGCTACTGCCTCAGCATTTCAGGAAGACAGTGGAAGTCTTCCTGCAGCGCAGCCGAAGGTTCTAAAAGTCTGGGATCACATCCAGAACACAGCTGGCCTGGTTGGTCAGATCGAGCAGGTCAGGTCCATCTGTGACCTGTTAGCTCAGCTCAAGAAGTCAGGACGAGACAATCTGGGGTTCTGTGTGACGTGAAAGTTGGCTGAGGTAATAAAACCTTTTCGATAGCCAAGCTTCATCCACAACGTGTCAGCTTTGACAAAGTCATTCCTAGAAGAGTGAATGCCTATGTCGGGGTCTGCTGTCACTTTATCAGGAATATAGAGAAGATACACGACAGCTGTGGATTATTAATCAGTAGTCTATATGGTCAGAGTGTTCACTTCTGAAGAAGATATTTGATTGAGCTCATGATGGATGACATTCCTGTTGAATTCAGGCATAACAAGTCCTCCAGTCATTTTTAAGACACAATTAAAAACCACACTACCAACAATATTTTTATATGCAAAATTAATGTATTATTTCTGGAAAAAAGATTTTCACGTAAAAAGATCAACCAATGAGTATGGAGGCATGTTCGGGCAAATAAGGAAACACATATTGGTCAGGTCCCTCAATACTTAAATTACAAGAATTGTTTTGTATTTAATTTAAATTGACATTTTATATATTTTTTCAGTTTATTTTGAGTCTACATTTTATCTTCCTATTTGAGCCAAGTACAGACATTTTGACTTGATTCAGAGCAGTGTTAAAACAGACACAACATGTTTCTCACTCACATTTATTTAACTTCTTTTTTAACATCTTTTTCAAGTGTAATTCCCAGCTCAAACACTACTTTACACATTTGTACGCAGGGACGTTGCTCTTAATTCTGGTCCCCATTAAAATATCTCATTACATCTCACACAGCAAACCCTGCACCACCATTATAACCACACCTGCATTACACTAACCTGGCAACGTTCTGAATGAGCACATCTTTGTGTGACACTTTTTGTGACCATTTGACTTCAATGTTCGCAAGAAAGAAAATACATCGTCAGCAACATCTGCTCTGTAGAACAAACACATTTCACACATTTTACAAACCAGTGTGTGTGTGTGTGTGTGTGTGTGTGTGAGGGGAAGAGAACAACACACACTCTTTACACTCTAAGCATAACTTACTTGTAACTCCCTCACAGAAGTGAGCTGAACAGTCTCTCTGTTACCTTCTGCATAAAGAATCAACTCAACCATGTCCTCTTCCTTGACTCTCTTGACTGTGGGATCAAATGGACTCACACAGGGTGGACTCATTGTTGCATATTTAGTAGGGGTGAGAGGGGTCTCAGAAAGCCCCTCCCTCTGTTTGGGTCCCACCGGTCCTCCCACTACGACGCCCCTGATTGTACGCGTTGTTAAGCTTATTTTATTATAAGAAAGGAGAGGCTCTTCAGCTTCACTATCCTAATTCCTTAAGTATTTTTAAGTCGCAAGTGCTTGAAAGAATCACAGCACCATCTGCTCTTGCAGACGTTCTCAGCTGACTCACCTTAATACAGTTTGCAATTTTGGTTTGGTTTGACATTCAACAAGTTTTTCCTTGAAACTTAAGGAGATGTATGAGAAGTGTTAGCACTGGGATTTAACATTGACTAATGATGTTGTTCCCGGAGGCAGTATTGATGAAGACAGAAAAATATTTGACAATTTGTCATGTGTAAGCTCTCATCCCATCCTTCAGAAGATTTCTCTTTGCATATCTGTGCCTGATGTCTTCTGCACTGCAACATGACTTACTGTGTGTACACAAGAAGAAGAAGAAAAGATTTGCCAACTTTGTGACATTTGTGACTCATGACATTTCAGACAGAGACTTCAAATGAAATTCAACAACTTTTAGTGTACAGCTTGTATGCATGTTTGTGGAGGTTGTTAGAGGTATCTAATTAAGTCCAAAACATCCATTTTATTTATTAAAGACATATAAACGCAAGTTACACTTTTACTCATTTATTCATTTCATATTTTGGCCTGTCCTCAGTTTCACCCATGACTCAAACTAAGGTAACACTGAAAATACTCACCAAAACTCTGACACTGAAGTTCTGCTTTTTGTCAATATTTTAATTATTTGCTTCATTGCATTTCCTTCACTGACATGTCAACGTGTCTTCTGTGACAAAGCGTTTACTACATTTATACCTCTAAATCACTCAAAGGAGACCATACAGATACCAATTCAAAAAAAAATGAATTACATTTAGAATGTCCCTAAAAGTAAGACACTGATTAGAATGATGACAGTAGTGTCATCACCACTGTGTCAGCTTTGGCAATACAAAGCTCTATTCACAGTATGCACAAAATTCCTGAAAACGTCCTGAAATGTTTTGCTGAACTTCATATGTGACAGCCAGGTATTAACTCTGACTTTACCCAGAATGTATCCCCCCCAAACGATCACGTAGTGTGTTGTTATCATCTGTTATTAGCTAACCAAACAAAGGTGCACCTGGAGGCGTCCATGTTGCTTTTTTGACTTGCAATTGGAACACTGTTATTCAGGTGTGATGTCATTCCCAATTCTGAGCTCTGAGGTCATTTGCTCCAATAGAATAGAAGCAGATGCATTAAAGGCAGGGTTGGTAATTTTCTCCAGATACACTTTTTAAGACTTTTGTTGAAATTGTTAGTTCATGTGTTCTGACGGCGAAACAGAAAATCTGTCATCAGTAGCATGGAAAAACTTCGACTAATGTCTGCACTCGGTATGAGTTCTATGAACCAATCACACCTCCCCGCCTCCCTGCTCGCTCTGTACCCCATGCATGCATGAGCCCACACTCGAAGCATGAGCTGAAAACCGCTTCTGGACCAATGACATTAATGCGTTTGAGTTAGGGGCGGGGCTTTTGAGGTAGCACAGAGGGGAGGGGGTGAGTGAATACGGAGAACGAAGAGGATGCTTTTCAGAATCATGCTAGTTTTTGAAAATAACCAACACTGCCTTCAAGGTAAAATAAGGATTCACAGCTGTCACTCTCCTGGAGAAGAGCTTTTAAAAGCTGTGAGGTGACTGTGGCCCTTAAGATAAGTATACTACGAGACTGAAGAAGCAATGACTGTCACTTGTTCTAAGTGATGGGATTGTCTGACACAGTATTTGAAAGGGAAAGTATCTGATCCAGAGCCATGCTCACACCTCCGTCAATCAACAATAGCTTTCACAGAACAGATTAAAGAACATAACATGCAGAGTGCAGATGCCTTGAAAAGGTCTTTTTTGTCACTCAGCATACCTTCTTTATTTAGGCTGTGATTTAAACGTTTGAAAGTCCCCATAGGGTTCTTTATTCTCACTGCAGAGAGGATTTAAGATCTGAGATTCTGCAGCGCATTACGC
Source organism: Symphodus melops (assembly GCF_947650265.1). Taxonomy (NCBI): domain Eukaryota; kingdom Metazoa; phylum Chordata; class Actinopteri; order Labriformes; family Labridae; genus Symphodus; species Symphodus melops. The sequence goes on along the minus strand of NC_136696.1, from coordinate 4,976,865 downwards.
CGCTGTAGAGCAGGCACGTTGCACACAAGAAACCAATATAATAATTGACTGCGTCTTTTACATACAAATGTACCCAAGTTGGAAAAAGTGCTCATTAAGAAGAGCTACACACAATAACACAGAGATGGTCCACTGAGAGTTGGAGGGTAATTACGTTTCTGGATTGTATTTCTAGAAAGCACCTCTCTGTTTCCACCAGCACTGCTCAGAAGGTGCATCAACAGAGACAGACATTTGAAAGAAATCAACAACCAGAGCTGACCTACATAACGTCTCCTGGCCAGCACAGATGCTCCAGATTCTAATCAGGAGAGTGTCTGCTGCAGGAAAAGTTTATTTTCCCAAAATGCAAAGTCTGTCACAAGAAAATATGAGATTGAACTTCTAAACGGTTGGCAGCAGGCAGCTGGTTGTATAATCACTTTAACACCGTTGAATGAACAGGATCTCCATTGCTGTACCTTTGTATACTTCCAGCACTGCTTCATAAGGAAGCAGGAATTGTACTAAAAGCAAACACTCGTTTGGTAATTTCCTACCTTCTCTCGTTGTAATGGGTGAAGCCGTTTTTAAACGGATAAGGTTTGTGGTGTTGTCTGTTTGAGCCTCACGTGTCTTCTGGTGTAATTATAGGTTTAAAGCTGCCAATGTTTGTTGTATTTAGAAAAAGATATCAAAATGATTAATTATAATGTGATAGTTCTTGTTCTCATTTTATGGCTCAGGCCTACTTGCATCTCCACTCCTCTGTAATGAGACTCATACTTTACCTCAAAGCTTCATGTGCTTCCTCTGTGTCGTCACCACCATGTAAACATGGATGTAGTCTCAGCGATCTCACCCATTGGTTGTTGACACTTTGACACCCATTGGTGGTGGTCATATCAGAAATGCTGCTTCAGGCTTACTTTAAGAGCTGGCGGAGGGGTTTTTGAACCAGGTAGTAAACATGTTTATCTCTGCTGTAAAAACAGGTGATTTGATGTGACTCCAGAGGCTGTTTAATCCAGCCTCAGGAGGAGCCTTCAGGAACTGCAGATTTGGCACTTTTGCGTGTGCGTAATTCTTCTTTTAACACTGGAGGCTGTTGATTAGTCCCAATGTCTACACCTGCTGACGTCAAACAAGAGAAGCCCAGAGCAGCCTCTGCTGGTTAAAAACAATATATTGTGATTGATATTTTTGAACAACTGTTCAGATTTTTTCTATATTGTAAGGTATCATTACATCCTCACAGAGGAGGAAATGTCCATGCATTGACTGAATTATTTTGGCATCTTCTAAATGGTTTTGAAACAAAGAGAATGGCCGACCAAAACTGTTACACAATGGGACAATATGAGGTGTACACAATGCTAGTTATTTTTTACTAGAAGGTAACAGTTTTTAACCCAAATGAGTTTGTAGAGTCCTCACAGATAACCTGCAGTCATGGTATGCATGTCACTGAATGAGGTAAGACAGTATTCAATCTACTTCTCCTGAGCTGCATCCATTGACACTTTTAGTTTTTCTATACGAATACTTTCCTGATTGAGGTTTTCTCTTACACTCTACACTCTTTCTCCCTGAGTGACATTTTCTGTCAAATTTAAGAAACTTCCCACTATTGAAATCTATAGTAGAGGCAGAGTCACAGGCGCAGAAAGACACACAATGTTGTTTGAGTCCATCATGATGACTGTCTCTATCACACTGTAAAGATGGATGTGTAAAAAAGAATGGAGAGGACAAATACATGTAGATAGAGAAGACGGGAAAGGAAGTGGCGAGAAAGTGATATGGGAAGAAAGATGTAAGAAAGGCAAAAGACACATCTAAATATAAGATAAGAAAAAAGAAAGTGATGTTAAGACAGCAGAGCCGACAGGAATTGATGATGCAATAACAGGATGTCACCACGTTGTTGGCATTAAGTGCTGCGCCCAGACGACTGCATTTCACACCTTCTCTCTCTCTCTCTCTCTCTCTCTCTCTCTCTCTCTCCCCCCCCCCTTCTGTCCGTTACTTAGCCAGTTAATTGGTGCTTATGCATTAATGAATGCAGATCGATGGAGGCCTGATGTGCAGCCCCATTATCATGCTTTCATAGTTTTGGGAGGTAATTGTAAGGGTTTGGTGCTGACTGTTGAATGTGTGCACGTCTTTGTGTGTGTGTGTGTGTGTGTGTGTGTGTGTGTGTGTGTGTGTGTGTGTGTGTGTGTGTGTGTGTGTGTGTGTGTGTGTGTGTGTGTGTGTGTGTGTGTGTGTGTGTGTGTGTGTGTGTGTGTGTGTGTGTGTGTGTGTGTGTGTGTGTGTGTGTGTGTGTGTGTGCTCTAAGGAAAAGGTGGCAGACAGCTGCACTGGCACAACATGTTCTTCATTCACACAGGTGTCTGTGGTCTGGTGTGTGTGTGTGTGGTCTCGTGTGTGTCTGTGTGTGTGAGTGTGTGTGAGTGTGTGGTGACTAAAGTCTCATTCTTTTAAGCCACTGTCACAGTTTTATTAGAGCCATACATCACTGGGACACAGCACACACTGACCCGCTGTGGCTCTGTGTGTGTCTGAGCAGTTAAATCAGACAGAAAGACAGATATTTGAGCCATTTTCAGACTTGCACGTTTTTTTCTGTAAACACTCTGAATTTCACACGTTATCCTGTTGGGAAAAAATATATAATTTTCTACAATTTTCTACATCCCCATAGGTATGAATTAAAGCTGTCATGATTCTGGAAAAAAACCTCATGTTAATGGATTCTAATCAGCAGGCACAAAGTTATAAAAGCTGTTTTGACCGCTGCCATCATTTTGAAGCAGGAGATTTGACTCTGAGGAATGGCTTTTAAAATCTGAGAAAAAGAACAGACTTTGGTGTGATGCCCAAATAAAAAAAACCAACAAATGCTCCCTGTACCAAAACAAACGTGTTTGGGATGCTACATTTAACAATCTAAATTTACACATCCCCTCTTTGTATCAGCTGTGCCAACTGTCAAAGATTACACAAGCCCTTTGGCTCTGTGTGATGGAAACCTCATCATGTTTTAAAACAGTCAGCTTAACAATTCTTTGCAAGAGACCTTTTGTGTGCATTGCAAAAACCCATTTTGTAGGATCGTAGAAAGATTTGAGGTCTGACAGTTGCTTCAAAAGCAAAACCACAAAAGGACATGTTTGTTTAATTTACTTAAAAAAAAGATATTGCCTATGTTAGGTCTGCATGCAAGGAGAAGGAGTACATATGTTTTGGTGAAAGGGGGAAAGCTTTGTAAGTGAGTTCCATGTGAGTGATCAAGCTGACTGGTTGGATGGGCGGGAGGTGGAGTTTGCCTGCATGATTTTAGTGTGTGTGTGTGTGTGTGCGTGCGTGCGTATGTAGCTGAGGGTAACAGAGTGATGTGGCCATGCTGGCTCGTCTTTGTCTGCGATCTCTGTCTCTGTTTGGAGGCATTACATGCACACTGGAAAGGAACCATGTCAGCCCCTCACCCCTCCACCCCCTATATCCCTCTGTCCCTCTCCTGTCTGTTGGTTAGTTCCTTTGGCAGACTCTCACATCCTCCATACTTTTGTGGACTATTATTTTCTGTGTCGCTGCAAAAACTCAAATCTTTCCAAGAATATGCTTCTTATTTCTCGTCAAAAATGTCATTCCACTTCATAAAAAAATCGCCATACAATTCCACATAAACATTTTGTTTTAAGATATTACAAGGAAAACATGGGCCTGAATTGCTGGTCATGGAAAAGCAGCTGCTAATAAAGCAATCAAAATGTACTTGTTGAGTGTCCTAATAGCAATATGCAACATCTCCACCTTAAAATAGATGTTAAAATAGATATACATAGTGCTGTTCTGCTACCCTGCTTAGGATGTTTTCACACTTTTGCTCTGGTCCCAGTCATAGACCAATCGGTCACATTGTTGCATAATTACCTCATGTTTGGTCTTTTTTCAGTGAGGGACATTTACAGGTGGACTAAAATGTGTGATACACAGGGAGCAAAATGCTCTCTGATTACAATCCTTTGTGTTAAAAGGAGTAAACAAACAGATACAGCATGTCCATGTGTTTAGATTTTCATTAGCTACCAGAAATGTCAGGAATCGGCACAACACTATCGAGGCCAACTGGCCAGGTCTACATTCATCAGAACAGGGGAAGGCACCTTTTTTCAACTTGTGCTCTCATTGGCTATTTTGTGCTGGGAATAGTGAATGGAACCAACTCCTGACTATCGGGTAGAGTGATTTAGATAAGTGTATAATTATGGGGTGTTTATGACTGTGTTTTTATCAGTGAGCAGGAGCTTTACAATTACCGACATCCTGGAATAGTGAATTCAAGGTCTTAATTGGCCAAATGAGGTGTCATCCAAAGGGCCTTTTGGATGACACCTCATCCAAAGGGCCTTTTGGATGACACCTCATCCAATGGCTCTAGGAACTACCTAAATAAAGGCAAGCAAATATATATTTAAGATTCTCAATTTCCTGATCTGATGAAATGATTGAATCTATGACTTCAGTCTGTAATAGATTCAACACATAATGCTTTCTCAACTAAATGTACTGTAACCGATGTGTAGGCGACACAAACACACTATTTGTTATTTCAGCCATTAAAACATGTTTGGCCTGTATTTTTCATCTCCCTGCCACCTTGACCAGTGATTCAAAAAGTTAATTCAGGACACTGTCAGTAATATGGTGAATGTCAGCAGCTGTAGAGCAAAGGTGGTTGGCTGTAACAAGCAGGTGTTACAATGGTAGCTGCAAAGACTGCAAGCAGGTTTGTAGGGACGACCCAAGACGAGTTAAACTTTAATTAAGCAAAAGTAGGATTTATTCGATTACTTGATTAATCGATCGGGATATTCGATAGAATACTCGATTACTAAAATATTCTATAGCTGCAGCTGTACATTGGAGAAGGCAGTTTATTGTATGCTAGTTGAGTTAGGGTTGTAGAGTTTCAAATTTAAAGAGCTCAACATGAGACAACTTTTTCAGCACAAAATGTATTATTGCAAATCTGAGACACAACTTTGACAGCGATGACGTTACAGTTGAAGGACACCGTCTGTTCTGATTAACGTCTGTTGGGATATGCTCAGAAATCAGATAGTGGCATTTTGTCCGACCACTTTCTCTTTTTCTCTTTCAAGCTTCATCTCGAACTTCCATCTCTTTGCATCAACAGTGCTGAGAGCGGCTAACGAGCTGGTTTGTGAACCCACTTGTTAAATTGTGATATACACAGGTGTCCTGTCTTTCCCTTTATCTTTTCTACCTTCTCCTTTCCTTGCATTTTTATCATGATCTGGAGGTTAATGGGGTTAAGTGGAAGTCTTTGGCTGCACTGTCTGCATGCAATGTTCTATTTAGTCAAGTGTCTGTTATCAACAATGTAAGAATATGAGCTCAGCTTGAAATGTTAGGCGTGGGAGGAACAACCTTCTCTGTATTTATGCACTTCTGCTAAAGGAAATGGTGAAAGTCAAACAGAAAGTTCATCTTTCTGTACATTAAAGAATGAATAGTGGGCGGCTGTGGCTCAGTTGGTAGAGTCGTCTCTCAACCGGAAGGTCAAGGGTTTGATCCCTCGCTCCTGCAGCAACATGTCCCATTTGTCCTTTGGCAGGACACTTAATCCTGCTGCTCCCTTCAGCAACGCAAGAAGTCGCCTTTACATTGTTTCTAGTAGAAAAGCTGATTCTACCCGTACAGCAACAAAGTGTTAAACAAATTTGAGTTTTGCTTATGCTGATTTATTTGCATCGGCCGATGTAGTTAATCATGATCGATTAATTATTTATACCCAAGTACACCTAAAACTCACCCTCTAAAACAGGGGTCATCTATAGGAGGCCCGCGGGCCAAATCCAGCCCGCCAGCCGCCTGTTTGTGGCCCCCGAACTGTTATTCCTTCGCTGTGTTTTGGTTGGCTCACGTGTATACCGGGACTGATCTCCATGACAACAACTATATGCAGATAGCCTGGTACTGGGTCACTCACTGCTGCAAGCGCAGTTTTAACTTTTACTTTCATTTTTGCAGCAGTTTGCATATTGACGTTTTGCCGGCTGTAAGTGCCTGATTTACTAAGATCCCAATTAAAGAGTAGCCTTCTAAATTGCATCTTCACTCCAGAAGATTGCACGTTTGGTTGGTGGGCGTTTTAAAGATGATCTAGGCTACTAGGAAACCGTGCATGAATAATGATGACCTGTGTATTCTGTTGCACGGATGCTCAGGAGCGCACTCGGGGCATTCTTGCGCACAATCAGCTGACCAGTGCTGTGTGAGATCGGACATACAGTATAAACCCTTGAAAGAGGTATCGAATAAGGGGGTACAAGCAACGGTGAGGTCCCCCAATCTAAGCGTCTTACAGCATAGCAGCAGGCCGGGTAGAGGGAGCAGATGAGCGCGATAGGAGAAGCGCACGGGACGAGATGGGGAGAGAGGGGCAACATGAGAAAAAAGAAATGCCCAGTTTAAAATGTAATGTTGGTGAGAAGAGGGAAATAGGATGACATAACAGGCAATGTTGAAGTTCTTTAGAATGCAGAGGCTGTGAATATTCAGTAATATTAATGTAATCATGGTGTTTCTCTTTGTTAACTATTATTGAAGAGAAATAAAAAATAAATGCATATCATTTATTTTTCTGTCATATAAAGCATGTTAACTAGTGTGGGGGAAAAAAACAATCTTTACTCTTCTATTATTGAGCCTATGTCTCCTCCTAACTGTAATAACTGCAGTCTGTTGTGTGTAACACTGCATGGGATCCTGGATTAGCACGTTCCTTTCAAAGGTGTTAAATTCAGACACCGTCACAATCACCGTTTTTGCCTGGTTTAGTAAATCACAGTGCGTGTACTAACTTAACTTCTTTACATTTTCTCCTCCCAGTATTTTGCACACTGAGGCAGAAACGCCCCATTGCATATTCAATAAGGCAAACGTACTAAAGGGACAATACTTGTTGTTTTGCTCATATGAAAGACCAAGTCTGCACGCTGTTTGTCGATCAGATAGCTCACATAAGATGTGCAAACCTTTAATAAATCAGGCCCATATGACACAACCACAAAAATGGAAATCACATTTTATTTTAATTTGTAGGTTTGTTGTCGTCTCAAATACAAAAGCACATTTTGTATTCAATACTACAGTATTATTGCATGTGGCCTGATCGGCCTTAATAAATGGCCCTTTGAGTCATTGAAAAAAAACTTTATGGACTTTTAAGATTTGTATTTGAGGAGCCCTGCTCTAAGGTAACATTTGAAATCAACCTTCCAAAACCTGAGGCTTTTCAGAAAGACTGCACAGACTTTCAGCATAAACTCAAATCCTTCTGTCTCAGCCTCTGTCTCAGATAGAGACATTAAAGATTAAAACTATTGTCTCTAACTATGAATTAAAATGTCCTTTGCACTCATGTTCATTGTCTTTGAAAAAAATCATAAACAACAACAAAGCAACAAGGAGACGTAGACGTGTTGTCAGCGCTTAAAGGGAGAGAAACATGCCACCATCTCTTCAGGTCTAAACATTCACTGGCCAACCATGTTTTTCACTGGCCCAAACAATACATTTTGTTTTACATCCATTTGTTTTAGTACATTGTTTAAGAAATTAGGTTCCATTGGATCCGATCAAAGACTTAAGCTAGCTATGGGATGACGTCACAATCTTTAAGCATCTGATTTTTGATCAATGGAGACACAGTGAGAGTGAGTGAAGAAAAGTCGAATCAACCGTTTGAGCGTGCATCATTTTTTTAGTTGAACAGATTCAGATATAGATATTGTAATATATTCAACAGAAAAACAAGCATTTCAAAAACTGCAATTGTGATCGGTCACAGCCTCTACGGTGACTAAAGGAACAATGTGAAACATAATTACACATAAAAACAGCAGAAATCTATCTGTGTAAATGTCTCTCTGTTTACTATGAGTGAGAAGCTTGAGTCCCGCTGGCTGTGTTGTTGTCCGGACTGTGTTTACGTTAGGTTCACATGGACCGGATAGCTGGCTCCTTTAAGTTTTGGTCAAAAACTTGAGAAAAAAAGAATGACAAAGCCTGCTCACTGTTACATTAGATTTTTAGATCATGTTCATTTCGTGTGAAGCTAAAAGCTAACAAAAGTATGCTAACATTAGCCTGCTAACACAACAATGCAGGCCACAGGCTATTGCTGTTCGACAAATAATGCAATGTTTTTTCGCAACATGAACTAAAGTCCTCTGTGTGAACTCAAGTTGAGTTGGGGTGGAGGTGTCTCGCTCGAGGAGAGCGGAGGCTAGAAGTACGAAGTTTTTTGATTTGCACACATGTATTTTTAGAATGTATTTCCTAACATCTGCCCCCAGAGTGCTTAGAAACTTACTGGCTTTGGTGACCTTTGCTCCACAATGTGCACTGTTTCAAGCCACTGTGAGTCATGCCAAGTTTTGAGGACGACTGTGGAGGAGAAAAGGGAGAAAAAACTGTCAAAGTAAAGAGTTTCATGCTGAATAAAGTTGTATCAGGACGAGACTTATTGCTCCTTTGGTTCAATAAGTGTTCAACAGGAGCCAAGTTCATGTCAGACAGCCACAACTCTGTCATAAAGTCATACTGGCTGATGCACCTTTGGCCTCCACATCCTCATTACTGAACGATACACAAACTTTTTCATTTTCAATTTAAAACTTTTATTTATCCTCGAAAGCACGCTGAGGTTTCCCTCATTTCCAAGCACAAAAAAACCACAACAAACAATCATTGAAAAACCACTGTGATCCATTAAAAACGTTAACAGTAGAAGACATAGTGGCTTGTAATCAAATGGACTTTTCGTGTAGTGAGCCTAAATCACTTTCTTTTCTACATTTTGAAATGTTTATTCTGCCATGACCTTAAATTTTTGATAATTATGAAAAATTGTTGAAGCATAGTATGAGTGTGCTCATCAAATTCACAACCTGGCTGTTCAGAGCAGACACACACACACACACACACACACACACACACACACACACATTGACTGAGTCTGCTTGAGTCTCTGTGTTCAGTTTTCTATTAAGAGGAGCCCAGCCAGGAGAGCTCTTGACTCTGACAGGCTCTCCATCTCTTGAACACACATACACACACACACACTCACACACACACACACACACATCTCTCCTGACCATCGGGTAGAGGGATTTAGATAAGTGTATAATTATGGGATGTTTATAACTGTGTTTTCATCAGTTGGCAGCAGCTTTACAATCACCGACTTCCTGGGTGTGCAGACATGTTTTCACAGATTTCGAGCTCAGGTGTGGAAGTCAGTCTCAACTTGTTGCTGAACTTAACATGATGTGTTAAACTTATGCAAAGATACGAAAGTGTTGTTTGAAGCTCCTGTAAAGAGCTTTTAGAAACTGAAAAACTAATGTTGATGCCTTCTTGTGACAGCAAACAAGAGGAGCTCAGAGTGTAAAACTCTTTAATTCAGTTTTCATCTACTATTTTACATTTAGGTATTTACTTTGGCTTGTTTAAATCTCTTATATCTTTTTTCTTCTCCACTTTAAAATGCACATTTTAGTGTTTGATTTATGGTTTTTAGAATTGTTTGATATCTCATTTTATAAAACCATCATTTGAGAATTACACTTTTATTAGTAACATCATTTTTATTTAACAAACAGTTTAACATGGTCCTGTTTGTATCATTCTTATTCTCGGATTTCTTTGATTTCTTTGTCTTATTTTTATCATCCATTTTTAGTTTATTCCATCCAAAAATCCATCTTTATTTTATTCACTTCATATTGGTTTGAACTGCACTTGAATTTGTGTGAAAGGAGACTTATAAATAAAGTTTGACTGATAATTAATCAGCAAACACTTTCTAAATAGATGCGTAAAATGGTTTTCTGTCATACCTAACACTACTAGTTTGTGCTATCTGTCAGTTCAAGTGATTGACTACAAAGTGCTGAATCAGTCTACACATGTCCCACAGCTAAGATTCCTTGATGACAGATATTTTTAACTGTAAAAGACTGGCTGCTCTCAGGATGTTCACGTGTAACGGCACAACAAGCCACTTTCAGAGAGGGAGTCATGAAAAGTGACACTGTAACATGAAACGTTCATATATGTGACGTCTGGTGTAGATTAGTTTTTCGCCCTATGTTTAACTACCTCATAAAAAGTGCCATGCTTTACTGGTGGGGACAAAAGGTGGTGCATTGCACCAACATGTGACTCTGTTGTGGGTTTGCTTTAACACTGTGATCTTTCCCATATCAGAACCTGTTCTACGTCATGATTGGTATAGACCTGGTGATGATGTCCTTCTTCTTTGTTCACCTTTTACCACCTCGTCCTTTTGAGTTCAAGATATATTTTTTAAAGATTTATTTGGGGGCATGTTATGTCTGTATTTAGAGATAGGTCAGTGGATAGAGTGAACAGGGCCACAGGCGGGATTCAACCCGGGCTGCCTGCTTGGAGAACTGTTGCCTCCATACATGATGCGTGCACACTAACCGCTCAGCGACTGGCAGCCGACAACAATCAGATTTGAATAAAAGAATTCAGTATTAAGGCTTCTGATATGAACTTGGCATTTGTTTCAAGAAAGTGAGGAAGTCAGGACAGATTCATCTTGGTTTCTTTAAATAATAGCTAGTTGATGTTCTCCAATGAGGGTGAAAAACTTCAGGATAAACATCAGTGTGAGCTTGCTAGCAACATGTTTGGGTTGTCATGTTTGGATATTTGTTTCAGGCCTGGATGTTTAGTGTGTGTATGTTTGCTGTGAATGTCCAACAATAATATATGTTTAAAAAGTCATCAGTGGAGGAATGCGTAATGATGTCATTACAGCATGGCCATCACAGGAACAAAGTCTAATGAGGCTGTAAATTACAATGACCTTTTTATTTTTTATCGACCCCACAGCCGCTGCGATGAGGACTACAGCCTCCATACATGAAGCTCGCTTCATCACTGCTAGGCGATCAGTATTATAGTGTTATCTGAGTGAGCAGTATGCATGATCACACCCTCTGTAGTGGACCTCAAACGTGACAGGTAGTGCAGCGCCGCTGGTAACTTACAAAGAAATATATCCCATCATGCATTGTGGTGCAAAGCTTTGACTGCGTCACCCTGGGCAGACTGATGACAGGAGCAGGACCAGCAGGACCCCAGAAACACGGGACAGTTTGTAGGTGATGTCATTTGAACTGAAGTCTCAAGGCTGTTTTAATTTAGAGTGACAGACGTTCGAATGAGTCACGTGACTTCTCCTTACAAAGATGACAAACACAAGACCAGAGCCTGGATGCACAAATAATCAAGTAGCGGAACAAAGTAGTTTCATTATATATCTAAGAATACATTATTCTATATGTATTTCTTTGAGTTTCTTGTTTTGTTAAAATATGTCCTGTCAGTGTATGTGGTTATTTATTATTGATCTCTATACAGCATGGCTGCACATCTCAGAAGGACAACAGTAATGACATCAACAGCAACAGTGCCTGAAAAAGTTTTATGAGCAGATGAGTTCATCATATAAAGTCCAGACTAGAACACTCTAATGAAGGGAGAAGAGTGAGCGAGTGAGTTTGTACTAAACATGAGTTCCTCAAAATACAGTACGTTACGGATGGAGGGATGAACCTTTGTGTTGGCGATTTCACTTCTGCACCAAACTCCCAGACACTTCCTGAAGTTTTCAGGCTGAGCAGCAGGTGTGATCTCAAACATTTGTAACTTCCTCTTAGCCTAGACGTGTTCCTGTCGGCTTCCTGGTATGTTTTGTAGTCGGGGAGAGCTGACGTGAGAACGCAGCATGTGGAAACTTCTCTGTAAGCGAGGGGGAGTGGGCGGTGACATTTATATCCTGTAAGAGACACAGGACTCGACTGTATGCACACGATGTGTGATCTGTGTGCACATAATGAAATAGATTCCTCGTGTCTTCTGTTCACCAGTATGTTTCTCACCACTCTTTAACTACACTTAGCATTGATACAAAGGCAAATATTCCTTTAGAGGTTTTATATCAGACTCTGTTGCTTCACCCGCAACAACCATCTCAGGAAGATTTCAGAGGCAAGCTGCTTCAACGTTTGAGGAATGAGTTGAAACTAGGATTCATGTGTGAAAAGAGCTTTTGTCTGAGACTGTGTGTGGATTTGTCAAAAAGACATTGTACTCTTTCAAACAGCAAGTTCACTTCTTGGATGCCAAGTTTTCTCTTTAATCCAACAAGATAACAACAAAGATCATCAGACTGTAACTGCGATGTCTCCTTATCTACAATAAGCAGTTTTATAAGCTTGTTTTATTGTAGGGATTGTGTTGTACACATTGTTCATTTAATTTAAGTTAATTGATTCCCTCATGTTCATTTTCAAAGTTTTCCTACTTTCATGTCGTGAATGAAGAATTAAAATGAATACCCCCCCCCCAAAAAAAACAAGTCCAAGAAAGCACTACAATTCCCAGTAAAGAAACCCCACTGCCCAGTTCAAATAGTCTACTCAAAAAAAGATACAGTATCCCGACATTTTCAATAATGGAGGACAGATGACATAACACAGTAAATCATGAACTCACACTCCCTTTCGTCATGTTAGTGTCAAAACTGAGGATGGACAAACAGGGTTATTAATATTTATGTGTTTATATCTTTAGTTATTTAAAAAGAATTTATTTTAAACAAAGGCAAAACATCCTCTTAAATATATGTAGTCTGTAAATCAGTGGTGAGTAGAATGTGTTATATATCGTATGTTAGTGTTGGCGAGAGAGAGAGAGAGAGAGCCAGCTTAAATATTCACACCCAATGTGCCCAAGGGCATGATATCAAATTAAGTGGCTCCGCCCCTTTCTACCTGAAGGCAATGTGCTAAGAGATACGAGCCCGAGTTTACAAAGCAGGGTTTTAGAAATGGTGTGGAAACTTTCCCTCTTCCTCACACTTTATCAATCGTCATGTAGTGATAGGTTATGAGTCTACAACCACCCCTGGAAATGCAGAACACACAGCCTGTGTGTTCTTTCTCTGGCCTTATCAGGCTACCGAGAGTTTGCTCACAGACAGGCAGTAATCTCACAGGTTTGAAAAACGTGTGATCGTGCATAAACACACACACACACTCCGAAATTCATCTCAGTTTGTTTTTAACACTGCATCGATGCCAGGGGGTAGCATAAAACCTTTCCTAAGTGAAACATACGGGGAAAGAAATCCAAGGAGCGCCTGTGTTTCTGCTGTTTCTCAAAGAAAGAGATAAAAGCTGCTGTCTTGTAAGTGTGTGTGTGTGTGTGTGTTGTCTGGAGAGGGAGGAGACACGTCACTGTGTAAGAAGATGTTATTCCCCTGTGAAACATTTGTGGAGTCAGACACAGTGTGGCTCTGTTGAGTCTTTGTGCGTGTGAATGTCTCTTGTTAAATCTTCTCAAATTGGTAATTGAACAAATAAATGGAAGTACGAACGTTCCTTCAGATAATTAGCAGACTGCACCGCACAAAGCTGCTCCATGTTTATACAATAATCTGTTTTAATTAAATCACACAAGAGTTGGTGATTTTAGTTCTTATAGAAGCGCCTTCTTTTCCACCGTTTTCATTAACTATTTCTCTCTTCCTCCTCGCCCAGGTGAGCCTGATGCACAACGGCTGGCCCGTGATTTCGGCGTTCGCCGGTGACCAGGATGTGACACGTGAGGCAGCCAGTAATGGCGTTTTGATCCAGATGGAGAAGGGAGACCGGGCCTACCTCAAACTGGAGAGAGGAAACCTAATGGGAGGATGGAAATACTCCACCTTCTCTGGCTTCCTGGTGTTCCCCATGTAGAGGAAGAGGAGGAGGAGGAGCAGGGGATGGAAACAAAAGGAGGAGGAGCTGGTGAAAGATGAAAAGTGTGACGACGGAGAAAAGGCTGATGGAGGAAGAAGAGGGCTGTAGGAAAAAGAAGAGGACTTGAATAAGATGGCGGACAAGAAGAAGACAGAAGAGGGAATGTGACAACAGACTCTGATTGGACACTGGAGAGGGAGGAGGAAAGAGGAAGGATGAGGGATATAAGAGAGATGTAAGAGCGTGGCACAGAGCGATTATTAGAGGATTAAATGTGAAAAGAATTTCAAAGCCAGTACATTAAAGTGTATGGCCAGCTTTTTCACTCTCCTCCTTTCATCCATCCTTTCATCCATCCTCTCTCTGTTTTTCTCTGTGGCTCGACTGCAGCTTTGGACAGCCAAAACTTTTTTTATTCTCTGCTGAAAGACGCAATTGATCATTTATATGTTCCAGAGTGTTCTAAAGCCCAAGTGTAACCCTCCCTGCCTCTCTCCCTCTCCTCCACATTTATTCATTCAATCATTAATTCATCGATGTCGATCAACATACGCTTTGAAGAATGTTTCTTGAAGAACTGTTCCTGTCGTCTCCATTTAGCTGTGGCCATATTTATGTCTGTTTTTCATGCTTGAGATAAAAAGCACTGATTTAAACAACCTCAACCCCAAAGCTAAACAATAATTTTTTAAAGGGAAATAAAACTGTGATTACCAAATCAGATGCTGGGGAACGTATTCCTTGTCTAGACGTATTTTAAAGTTATCCTTACAACTGCTGGCTTTTCAAAATCGTTGTGTTTGTAAGACATTCGACCCCTCCTTTCCATTTCTCCCACAGCCATGAATAACATGCGAAAATATAAACGTGATACTGTTGCAAAACGTCTCAGAGAAAAAAGATTTTTAAAACTAAATTGCATAGGAAATTGGGTTTACACCATCTAAATAACTGTTTTAATTGTCATTATGAGGAAGTGTGAAACACAACCCATTTGTCAAATAACAAAATGTTGATACTGAATGTCTCGCTACACAATATCTTCTGATAGCAACCAATCTTAGAAGCCATCAGCAATCATCGTTTCATAGATGTTAGACGACTCTGGGAGCCGAGGCCAATTTCTCTGTAATTCCAACACAGTCAACAACTGTGTTGGAATTACAGAGAACAAACAACTTCCAGGAAAGACTTCCTTTTGCATGCAGCGTTTATGTTGCAGACCTGTCATTTATTGGTCCATATCATCCCAGAGTAATGCCCACACAAACGAGAGAATACAAGTTATACAGGTGATTCTAAACAGCTCCTTCTATATGGTCAAAAGTTGAATTCTTCCTCTTAAGTTTAAAACGTGTTCAAAAAGATGACAGTTGTTGCTGCTTCCTGTTTGTATGTGCAGCCAATATAATGCATTGAGTTCCAGGCTTGCTACAGCTTTATGTAGCCTTACACAGTACACCAACAATAACATTATTATTATGATCAAAAGAACTTTGAATCAGTATGGGTATCGGTGCACATGTATCGGAATCAGATCAGAACAGAAAAAAGTGGATCACTGCATCTCTACAGCATACACAATGAGCATGGTCAATACAGCTCGAAATACAAATGTACTACAGATGAAAGCATGAAACCTTTCCATGCTGAAAGTAAGACCTCTGGGTACAGATCCTACGCTTTTCTGACAAATCTTTAGAGAGGTTACATTTTAAGTAAAGCATCATTTAGTTTAATATGTGGTTAAAACATGAAGGTCTGTTTAATAAGGCTCAAATCTTGAGGTAGGTTTAAACAACAACAAAAAATCATCTGAATTCGTGTGAGACTTGATCTCATGGGCATGTGCGGTTTAGCCCAATTATTTCATGACCCTCACACTGAGTCAAACGTCTCTGTTAAAAACTGAGGTTCAGTCTGACAAGTGTTTACAATTCTTAGTTGTTCTGAGGATGCAGAGTGTGAGGCTGATGTTTGTGGTGTTTGGGGATGAGAACAGGCTGTGCCTCATGACTTCTCACTTGCTTTAACCAAAGCATTTTTGTTAGCTCAAACTTTAGACCCGCAGTCAAAGATCTTTGCTTTGGAGGCACAGTCACCCAGCGCACAACTCATGTGAGGCACAATGAAGCGCTTCCCACATGTAATCCCTGCTGCAAAGTCTCTGCTAAAATGTTATAAGGAAATTTAATCTGCAAGTTATAAATGTACAGAGGTGGGAGGCAGCATGTTGCTATCTGACTTCTATCAAAAAATAAAAGCTGCAAGCTATTAACATGTTCAAAAAGATGGCTGAAGAAAAAAGTCAAATGAAACAGAAAATCATCAGAACCTAAATGTGTAGTATGCAGTGTCAAACGTGTAATTTAAAAATATGTGTAATGAAAACAAGGCCTGGAAGATATGACAATTTGATTTGATTAGCAATAACCTAACCAAAGTCATGATTAACACAACCATCCAAAATAAATCAAACATCCAAAGAGGCACCAGTTAATCAGAGGGAAGCTGCTTGCTGCTAGCTAGCTAGCATATGACTGCTTCAAAATGGTGGGAAAACATTATAACCAGACCTCCACCTGATAGATTAACTGAACGCATGCTGGGTCGCTTGTTTCTTTAAAAGAAATTCATCAGGATAAATTCAGACTTTTCCAGGGTGTTTATTGCAATTGCTCATCTGAAGATAACGATGAATTTTCAACTAATGACGCATCGCTGATAAAAATCTTATCTCCATTCCTGTACTCGATACTTAACCGTGACTCTCCTGTGACCGTATGAACCTCACGCTGGTGCTGATACAACTCGCACAGAGAGCAATGCTACACTCCACTGTCGTTGACATCCATCTGGCAGCCACACCCACATTTAGATAAACCTCCATCCTTCATCTACATCTTCACCTCCTTTCCCCGACTCCTTCTCTTCATCCTGCCTTCGTCACTGCTGCTGTTTTTTTAAGATACAGTATGTACCCCTCCCTCTACGGGATCCTCTCTTTGACTATGCTGTTTACCCACAAGTGCAGATTTCTCTCTTGTCCTGTTTTGTATACGCCTGTTGTCCCCTCACTCACCTCTTTCTCTTCCTTTGCTTCAAGGTCCATTCCCCTCTCCTTCCTCATGTCTGTACTTTATCTGCTGCTGTACTTGTTCGCCTCCCAGCACGGATCCTTCCTTGCTTTTCTTCAATGATGGACTTTGGGACAATGAATCCAACTTACAACCACAAACTTTATGTATACAAATAGATATATAAATATATCGAAATCTAAGCCACTGTTTTTATTCTACTGGTATTATGATGATAATATTGACAATACAAATATTGGAAAACTGAATCTGGTTGATGACTATAATATCTGTATTTCCGTACTTCAGTGTTATATAAGAGAAAAAATATTCTAAGAGAAACTTACTAGTGATTGTGTGTGGAAATCTGAGGCTGCTGTCCTTCTCTTCTGATTAAAATCATGCTTCTTGTTTTTGTTTTGGGTCAAACCAAGTTGTGGCAAAAAAAAAGTCGAGACTACTTATAGAAAAACCTAAAGTGTAAGAGGACTTTTATTTATATATAATATAATTTATATTTTATGATTTTATTTCATTTTTTATCGATCAAGTCCATTTATCTACTGTTTTCTTATTTATTTGCTCTGATGAAATCAATAAAATTTAAATGGTACTTTTATTTTTCTTAAACCTACTTGAAGTCTGGCTTGGCACTTTGTGTGGTTGATGCTGGCATGAGTACTGAGAGCAGCAGGAAACAAGCTCAGCCACAGGTGTGTTAATGTTATCTATCCACACAGTGGGCAGTGTCTCCTCCTCTCTTTATCTCTGTGGATCATTGCTCAGTAACATTGAGACTTTTTCTCCTCTATATTATTCTTCCTGTAGCCTGTACGACGAAGCAGGATGTAATGTGATGTGATCAAGCTAGCTCATTAACTCAGGGCTAAAAGGTGCTTCACTTACAGTGGTACATCACCATGGTAACTTATGATGGTAGCTCGGACAGAAAGATGTCAGAGAGTCTTGTGAAGTATTTACCACTAGGACTTTTGTGTTGTTTGAGGCCAGTGGCCTCTCCACCTTTCCTCCTTGTACTCTATGAGTGTGTGTCAGAGGGGTGATGAAAGTACGAGGAGGTTTAGATTTAAAATCAGAAAAGGACTCAAAAATCAAACATTAAAAGGGGTTTTAATTGATGTACAGAAAAAGATACTTTATTTACCCGGTATGATTTCCACTACCTCTATAAATCACTGAAAGAATGAATGTTCGACTTTTTGTAGTAGTTTCTAGTAGTAGCTGTTGTCCTTAAGTGCTAGCATGAAACAAAATCAAATGGCTGTTTGGTGCCAACCCTGCCATACTGAAGCCCCCCACTCTCCTCCAGCGACACAGCTACAACACGCCTTCCCCCTCGACTTCTCACAAAGGAGTTATCAAATCAAACGCATCATAATTAAGTACCATTCAGCTTGAGCGGGGGACAAACCTGAGACCTGCATTGTTGTGTTAGCAGGCTAATGTTAGCGCTCTTTAGTTAGCACATAGCTTCTTTTTGTATGTAAACTGACACGGCGTGACAGCGATCTAAAAACGCTTTTGTGTTATTCTTTTCTGCATTATTAGTGTCTAAAACGTTGCACACTCTGCCTTGAAAGAAGATGAATAGCAAAACGACTTTTCTCCTATATTGTTCGACCCTTCTTAAAACCTAATCCACTTAGTTGTAGGTTAATGTTCATGGTAAGAGCTCAACCTATATGTAACACCCACTTCATCTCTTAATCACAGAGGTCTGTGAGCTGATGGTGAGAGGAGGATGGAGCGAGACCAGCTAACATTTTGTTCATATGATTGTTAAAGATATCATTTACAGTTGTTTCTACAGCAGAGACAAAATACTGTATCCTTCTTCTTTTTGTTCTTTTAAGATGTAAATTTGGGGTACATTTGGCTTTGAATGATGTTTTTCATAATTCATTTCTTTGTCTGATGAACTTTGCTCGATAACTTCCTTTCATGTTTTTTCCCTCCATCTCTCATTTTTTCCACACTTGATAAATGCAATAAGTATTTCATGTCTTTGCTTCCGCTGTCCCTCTTTCTGTTTCCCCTGGTCCCTTGAAACTTTCACGCTCAACCCTCATTTACCGTTTGTACATGTTCTCATTTTCTTTGGATGCCTTGACTATCTCTCTCTCTCTCTCTCTCTCTCTCTCTCTCTCTCTCTCTCTCTCTCTCTCTCTCTCTCTCTCTCTCTCTCTCTCTCTCTCTCTCTCTCTCTCTCTCTCTCTCTCTCTCTCTCTCTCTCTCACACACACACACACACACACACACACACACACACACACACACACACACACACACACACACACAGACACACACACTCACTCTCTCTCTTCACTCTGTTGGTTTTTAAGTTTTTGTGGTTCGTTTCTCTCCAGACTCTAATGAGCTCCAGGGGGAAAATTAGAGCTGGAATAACAAGCAAACATCAACATCTTCTCCCCTCTCCCTCCTGTTTCTTGTCTTCCTTTCCCCTTCATCCGACTTCAATTCTTATTTTCATGCTTTGCTTTATTTCCTTCCTGTCTGCACTTTAACACATCATCTCTGCAACTTTCCCATTTACAGGCCGCTCTCTTGCTATTTGCTTCCCCTCAACTCAGGCCAGTGTCCTTTATACTAATACCTTTTTTTTATTTCCCAGAGCTTTTTTTGGCTTCATTTTTCCTCTTCCAAAACTTTGTTGGCACAAGTATCAGATAGCATTCCACGCGTCATTTCTTTAGACAATGAGAATTGGCAGAGTTCTGACTACAGCTACTTTTACGTCACAATTTTAGGGTGCGATATTTACTACCCTGTAATGTCTGGCCTTTAATGTCAATATCATGGAGGCATCATGGTGTCTTCAGCGGAAGTTAACAGCGGCGTTACAGGGAGAGACCTGCAAATCATAAAACACCAAAGATGGCAGTGGAGAACAGCACAGTGTGTGTGCAGTGTTTCCCCTATATAGAGGATACCTGGGCAAACGCCCAAGTATATTTCTGGCCATCGAAGTACACTTCCGACCTGTAGTATTTCATTTTTCATTTATTCAAAAAAATTGCTGTGTGCATGAGAGAGAGAGAATGCGAGAGTGCACGCACACTCATGGAGCTTGCGGCTCTGTGCAACAGAACAAAAGTCCTGTTTTAAATAAACGTCCCTCTTGACTCCAGTAGAGAGATAAAACAGAGCAAAGCTACAGTCTACTGACCTGTATGACTGCATGTGCTGCACAGTGTGGTGACAATTGGTTATTTAAGCTGCTATCACCTTTTCTGTTGGGCAATGCTCTTTGGAGTTCAGGAGGAATGTCGGCCTTTCCATAGCTCAACATTACTTTCTCAATGAGTTTGGTGTTTCCTGTGACTCTTGCATGCAATGTGTCGCTTCAAGTTGTACTGTCATCAATTGAAAAAAAACTTCTGTTTCTAGTAGTTTCCATCACATTCCAACAAAGAGTGCAGCTCTTGATCCCACATGTGGGCTCATTG
Organism: Symphodus melops; assembly: GCF_947650265.1. Classification (NCBI taxonomy): domain Eukaryota; kingdom Metazoa; phylum Chordata; class Actinopteri; order Labriformes; family Labridae; genus Symphodus; species Symphodus melops. The sequence goes on along the minus strand of NC_136696.1, from coordinate 4,956,444 downwards.
AGCTTTATCTGAAACAGTCTATGGGGATAATCTTACTATCTACACAGTCATTGGATGAAAGCCAGGTTGTAGAAAGACAACTGTCCTACACTTTGGAAAACAGCAGTTTATGAAATGCGGATTATCATCTCAATTTGTGCGACAAGTTTTCACAGTCCTGTACAAAGAAAGACCTGGTGATGAATTAATTTACAACATTTTTGAGAAACTTTGTCAAAGCTTCTGTCATTAAGCTGCCAACTGATGCTGCCATGAAGAATATGTGCAACTACAAGAACAAACATTGAATCCACTAAAAAAAACTGACCGTAGTCTCAGTCAAGAAAACAACCAGAGTGAGATATCCACTGTTAACTGTCACATATATAATGCATACAATGCTTTGTTCAATACAATCCTAACGTATTTAGGAAATGACTAATTCATCTAGTTCAGAAGTCATTTTAAATAACCCCTCTCAACTTTAGAGGGGTTTTAATGAGATCTTACACCATGTTTGTCCACTCTGTGTAGCTGCTTCACTGCCCACAAAAAACCATTGGGTTATCAAAAAGAAAGATGATGGCACAGATGGCCTGCGGTTATTTCTCGCCCCATTTAAGAGGCTATAGTCCTCCAATCGGGTAGCCCTAGTTCAAGTCTGCATGACATTCCCACATTCAAGTCTCTTGACCAAGTCACCAAAAAAACAGATGAGTCATGATTTTTCGACTCATTTCAGTCTTGTCCTGGCATTATGACTGATTTATTTTAACAGCCATAACCACCATTGTTTATTTGTAATGCTTCTGTATTTTCATGCAGCTTCATTTTACCCAAATCATTGTCAAGAAAAAACAGTCAACTCAAATGCACAAGAGGGTGGTTCTATTTGTGCACGATCAAAGGTGTGTGTAGGTGAGTGAGAGTATGCGTAGAACACACACACACACTTTGTTCCAGAGGCCTTGTCCTCCAGCAGTAATTTAATTGTGGCGGAGCGAAGGACACATAATTGTCTGCAGCAGGTCACTGCATGCCAAACAAAATATGTGTGGTGTTTGTTCTGGCCTCTGTCCTCCAGACCAGTGTCTGTTTCACCACAATATTTTTCTCTTCCTCTCCTCTTCCTCTGTCTTCTTCTCCTCCTCTCTTCCTCTCCTCTCTTCTTTTCTCTTCTCTTCTCTCAATGTCAAGATAAAGCTGACAGTTGAGTCTGATGCAGCATTATAATTTCAGCTCTATAAAAATATGTGCACACTTATTTACAGTTGCCAAGAGCACACACACACACACACACACACACACACACACACACACACACACACACACACACACACACACACACACACACACACACACACACACACACACACACACACACACACACACACACACACACACACACACACACACACATCCTGCTGCCATGCACACTTTTGCCCCGATGCCCTCTCATTCAGCCAGATGGGCATGCAGGCATATACAGTAGACAGCCAATGAGAAGCAGCAGCAGAGGGAGTCAGGCTGACATCTAGACAGAAAATGAACAGTTCAGCATATTCTTTTGTCCCGATGACAGATAACCTTTTGGGCCCGACCAGCCTCACCCTTTCCTCAGGTCACACTCTCTCACACAAATGCAGACACATCCATAGTCGCCTGATCCCAACTATTTTCACATCATCTGACACCGAGTCCCTAAGGCCCTCCCCCCTTTGTCTCTCCATGTGTCACTCAAACAACAGGAGTACACACATAATTCTTTGTGTGGCCTGCCAGAGTAAGATAACACCAATTTAAAAGTCCTTCGATGTTACAGTGAAAAGCAAAAAGTGTATTCATAATAAGCACAACAGAGCTTTCTGCATACAGATGATGAATGTGAGGGTAGACATTTTATATAATTTCTGCAAATGTGTTTGAAAAGTTGCTCCTAAAGAAATATTGTTTTCATGAAAGTGGATTCTGCAACTGAAGCAGTGTACGGTAGTGGATCCAACATGTGTCATGAGCTCTGACCTGATGCATCAAGTACGTGTGAGTTTTGTCTGAAGAACATCTCCTTTTTACTGCCATGAACAGACTTGGATGTGTACAGGGGAAACGGTCTGTGTGGGTAGAAAAAAAACAAAGGAACTTTATTCAACTTAACAACAATTTCGGCTGTTTTCTCAGGATGGTTCTTTGTCTTAGTGAACAGATACCTGCATAAATCCTTTATAGATCCAAATCTGCTTAACACTGTGTGGTAAAAGCCAATCAGCATGTATCTTCCCTCACTACCTGAAACGCGTCAGAAATCAGACAGATCTTCATTTAGCATTTTACAAGTTGGTCTCTTCTCCTCTTGTCGACAGACATGACAAAGGTTTGCTTTTTACTAAACAAAACTGCATCATGATGTTGTTGTTGCAGCAAACTTGATTAACCTAATTGCGAGTAATATCAGGCCTGGGCGATCAGTCCATATCGATAATTATCTTAACAATTGTCAATCATTCTTTCTTTCAAAATTTAAAAGAACATTTTTACTCCTGGGTGAAAGTTGAAGAAACCAGATGGTTAATTTTTTAACTATTCTTTATTATTTCAACATGACTAACTAAAATGAAACAGGGTCACCATCATAATCTCAGTGCAGTTGGAAAACGCTGATGTCACAGTTTGCTGCTGGGGAGTCACACTTAATGCCTTGCTTCTTACTGAGCGTCTACATAGACTGTTTATATTATCAACATTACGGTCCACACTAACTCTAGTTTGGGACGCTTGGACATTTCTATCCTTCAGTTCGAACGGCTGATATTGTTTCAAATGGGTTAAAAGGTATGGGGTGTTGCCTATTTTAGCACTTTTTAGCACTTTTCTTTCAGATTTTATTTTGTTACTCTGTCAACATTCATGTCCACGATGTTTATTCCTGCTTTGACTCGGTAGGTTCTGCGTTTTCTTCAGTGTCGCTTTCGCTAATTCAGCTGGGTTTTCATTCTGCTCCAAACATCTGTAAGTCCGCCTACCCATATCCCTGTGACGTGATTGGCTGTTTGTCGTCTTTTTCTTCTTCTCTTTAATGTCGGGCGGCAACTAGTGTTCGAGAGGCATTGTACCTTATGTCTATGTTAGAATTATCTCCACTTAAATGTTAGTAGAGTGTAACCTCCCTCCTAAATTAGAAATAACGGTCAAACTAGGCTGTGTTTGAATTTTTACAAACCAGTGCAGATCTTTGTGTTTATATTTCATAACCTTTTATGTTAAAGACAAAAATGACTCGAGTGAACTCCCATTGAATACACTGAAAGTCACAAAATATAATTCAGCAGTGAGAAGCCGCTAACGTGACATGCCACACTCTTCACTGTGTTAGATGTGGCTGTAGTGTAACACTAACAGTCTGACTGTTGGCTTTGTGTTATGAGCGCAGGTGATTGGGGAGTACAGGTGACCTAGCAGAGTACAGAAACAAAGAAATAACACGGAGCATAACAAGGAACAGAAAATAATCAGCACTGACGGCTGTTCAGTGGTGATGCTAACACTGGAGCTCCTTTTCGTAGCAATGACTTTCCAAACTCAATGGACTTCATGTTTGTTTGTAATAAAGTCCTCTAAACTTGAATTTGGGGCAGCAGTAGCTCGTTCTGTAACGAATGTGGGTGGTCTGGTAGCTGCAGAGGTGCCAATTTACTTCCTGAGCACTGTTGAGATCGCCCTTGCGCAAGGCACCAATCCACAACCTTCTTAGGGTGCCAATCCCTGTGCAGCCCTGTCTCGGACCTCTCTCCTTTGATGCAGTTCTGTTTTTGTCTAAGCGTATTCAGGGATGCACCGATGCATTTATTATATTATAAATATATTGGCCTATTGACAGACATTGACGCATGGGGAAAAATGTGTGGCATGATCCAATATCATGAAGCTGGACTTGGAATGTTCCGTTGTAGTTGCTCATAAAGAGTCTGGTGACAGCCACCTGACTAAAGAGTTTGAAGGACATTCACATGAATAAATGTCATAGTGTGTGTGTGAAGATTTCCACCTGTGTATCAGAGGTCCCTGCTCTGTTTATGAGGCTGACAAAGTCCGTGAGCGGAGTCAAAAGAATCATGTTCTCCCCCTGCGTTTCCTGCTGCTGTACACATCAGTGCTGCCGCAGGTGGATCCCACAGGGATACAGTCGAGGATCAAAGGGGACTGCATCAAGGCGTGCTGATGTGAAGAACAGGGAAAGCCAGGGATTTGGAATAAAAGCCAAACAGCCGGTGCACAGTGACACGCTAAGTGATCAGAACCAGCTGCTTTCATTTATATTTAGTGAAACTCCCATTAAAATCGATATCATTTTCTGTTTGGTCAAACATACATAAACAGAAGCAGAGATGTAGAAATGAGCGGAGCTGTGTTAGCAGCTTATGGAAAACTAAAGTTTATCATGAAGTTGCTTTTCACTTAAGCCAATGCAAAAGTGTAAAAAACTGCAGTTCCTTAAATGTTCACTTGAGGCAGGCTCCAAAAGCCCAGTAAGTGTTCCCAGCAGATTTACAGCCTAAGAAAAACCTGATTTATAATTTTGACTACATGAATTTTAGTATGTGTTCACACTGTACCGGTAGGCTTAAAAAAAAAAAAAGACTTATCTGTTTTGATGATATAGGCAAAGAGTTGTGCTTAACTGTTCATAAATAGGGCCATTCAACTTGACGAACAGGTGGATGCACTGTGGCTTTTACCACCTCAGCTCCACCTCTTTTCCTGATACTATTCGATCCCAAGTTGGGTTTTAGCTTTTTCAACAAGACGACCGTTATCATTGGGCTTCATACTGCCTCTTCAGAAACCAGTTGGTAAATTCACTGAGACTATGTCCATGTTTTATACAATCCATACAATCCTAAACCCAGGCATATTTATGGGTTAAGGAGGTTGTCCACAGCTTTGCTAAAGAAGCTGTTTCTTAGTCTGTCCGTGTGCGTATGGTCCTGAGTTGTGTTATATTTATTGGTCAAGCTGCTCCCTGGCTCACTCCAGAGTGAAACTGGTATCGCTCTTCGGTTAAGGCTTCACTTTAACAAAACAGACAGACCCAAAATCAAGGACAAAATACCTTTGCTCTTTAAATTAGGTTCAACAGTCTTACTAAAGAGTGATGAGAAAATAGAGAGAGAAAAGAATACACCCCGAGAGATTAGATGATGATGAGAGAGGAAATGGAAATCGGAGTGGAGCAGAGAAAAAGAGTGTAGAGGAGTAGAGGAGAGAAGAGTGCTGCAGTAAGAGGCTCTCACACCAGACTAATGTGTTTTGCAGCATCCAGCAGGTGTGTTTCTTGGATGGATGCCCGATCTGGCTGTTTAAGTCTGGGAGACAGAAAGAAACATGAAAAACATTCACTTTGGGCGGCTAGTGTTTCAAGAGTAAAAGTCCTGTTTATCAGCTGCATATACAATGTTAGGTGACTGACTGGTAACAAAGTCAGAATTGGTGTTCCAAAAACAAAAACAAATAGGAAACTCTTATGAATGATGTAAGATTAATCATGTGAGCATCTCAAACCTTTAAACATAAGCAGTGGGATAGATAGTAAAGATATAAAGAAAGATGGTAACTTGTTTTTAGCATTAATCTATTTTTATCTAATTTTATTTTAATGTTTATTATTATCCAAGTTAAATCACCAGATTCTCATTCTGCCACATTCTCTGCTTGTTTGTGCACAGGAAATCATAGAGACTAAAACCTTTTTTATGACGTTTGACTGAAGCTGATCAGTACTGAGCAGTTGTTGATTATACTGCAATGAGTGAAAAAACTAAATAAAGAGAGGAGACATCGGAGGAGATGGAATTTACAGCCGCTAAATCAGTTAAGATAGAGGACATGGACGAGGAAAAGCACTTCTGATATTTTTCAGATCTTGGCAAGTAGATTTGAGGAATTGGTTCGTCATCTGCAGCCATTATCTCACATGAGAGTACACACAATAACACACACACACAGACACACACACACACAATACCATACAATGCTACCCAGCAGACCAATCCCAGGGCTTCAGTTGACTTTTTCAGCTAGGTGAAAGTCAAGCTTCGTACTAACATAGGCCTCTGCATAGGTACAGCGCTACACAAACCTAAGGTGTAAATCTGACCGTTTTAGATGATGGTTGAGTCTTCCATTTCAACCTGAGAATTAAAGACAAAGATGATTTGTGTACCCACTGCAACAGAAGGAGCCTCTTGTTTATAGACAGGAATAAATGCTAACTGACGGATGACGCTTAGAAGAGAAAAAAGGAAGAGCGACCAAGCAAGAAGCAAAGTTAACAATCCTGCAGAACTTTACAATAACAAATTGCAATGTAACACGTCAGGTTTGCTTCCTAATACAAAAAGAAATCCATCCTACCATAAAAAGTTGTCTCTACAATTGGCTGTAGAGGCTAGTAAAGAAACGGTAACTTGTTAGTTGTATTGGTTTTTGACTTCTTAAGCACAACAGCACACTGCTACACTCAGAGACCTTTGGTTGGTGTCAAAGTGCCTTGTTGAATGGTAGATTAATAACACTGCATTATCTTGCTTTTTAAGACATACAATTACAATTTTTAGCTGATGACACAGAGACACTTTATATTTTAGGCATTTGACTTTCTGAAGTGGCAGGTACATTTCAGCTTTTAGAGGAACGCAAGACTACTAAGTTGTTTTTATTCGAGGGGAACTTCTAATCACTTCCTGAAGACATGAAAGCAGGATAATAGTGAAATAAGGCTGAATAGAAGACAGTGTTCTCACCTTAAAAAATGTTCGACACAGCCTTCCACCAGCTCAACCTTCAAAACCGCACCAGAGACAGAGTCAGGTCAGAGATTGGAGCGTTATACTGTTATAGGTTATTGCTCATGAGTCGGCATCTGACCTGAATATTCCTTCACATAAAGACAATGTTTAAAACGAGGTTTGAAAATGACAAGGGCATTCTTCTGACTGTTAAAAAACATTATATGTTAAGAAAGGAATTCAGGGGCCTCAAACCTTTTTCCAGTGAGGCGTCTGTGTATAAATTTCGAACCACATCTGCGTTACTTTTCTCCCGTTACAATAATTCTGTGTGAGCGCTGAACACTGACATTTAAAAAATAATAAAAAAAAGATATGGGTTGTGGAATCCTCAAATATGGATGCACCTCCTCAGAGTAGTGTGCAGGGAGACTCCTGTCTTTCTATGCTTAGGAAGATTAATGGCTTATTGTTTCAAAGGAATTGCTTTTACTCTGTAAAGTAACCATTGTGAAGACATTTGGCAACCCCATATGCATCACTGAGGAATTATTGCAGGCCTTGCACATGAAAAACCTTGTAAAAAAAACCCCATTTGTTATTTATTGAGGTTTATTTTGGTCTTAGGTTCTATTGCTGCTGTATTGATCTTAGACCCAGTAAGGCAGACTGAGAAGAGATGAGACAGGTGAGAAAGAGAAATAAGATGTAGAGGAAGAAGGAGGGAGATACAGAAGGGTGGAAGAAGGAGAGTTGTCATGGCCACTGGCAGTGCCCTCACTCATGCTCAGATCCGGCCATGACAGATCGTTGGCAGGACAAGGCGGGAAATGCGTGTACGCACATCTGCGTCTTCCAGTAAGGGAGGGGAAAGAGAAACAAGCTGAGTGAAGAAAAAGGGACTGAGGTGAAGCAACCAACTCAAAGAAAGGAGATAAAGATAAGAGGAGAGAAAAGACGAGCTGGGGAAGAACTGGAAGACGACACAGAGTGAGAGAAGAGGGCTAGAGACGCCATATGGCATCACTTCAGGAGAAGAGGGCTCGTATGGAGATTAATCATCCAAGAAGTGACCCATTCAGTCCAGTGGGTGACCATTAAACACAGTATCCATTCAGGGTTGAATGGGTTGTTTAACATCTAAAATAAACTAGTGGAAACTACTTGAATTAAATAAACATTTTACTGTTTCATTTAAAAATGAAATGTGCACAACAGCGATTCTATTCAACTCACTCCATCCTTTTCTTCTTTCTTCTACATGACTTGTGTCCAATCTGCTCTTTTTATCCTTGTAAATATCATCTTCAATGACAGAATTTTGTCTTTTATTGCCTTAGTCATGATTTTCTCTTTTCCACATTGGAGGAGATATTGCCAGTTATTATGGGGTTGCAAGTTGTTTTTTTACTTTGAGGTGTTTTTGGGACACAATTAAAGAATAGGCTCGGCTGTTTTTAGTTCAAACTTTAGAAAAAAGAATCAACATCATTTATTTTATCTTAAGACAGTTTTACTACTGGTTATTTTCACATGAACATAAATCAGCTAAGCAGAGTCAACACAACTCAGCCATTGGACACAATTAAAAACCGGCAATTACGACGGCCGCTGACGTAGCAGCACATAAGAGAATATATAATCACAGTGAGGCGAAAAGCAGAGAGGATAATGCTTTTCCAGGGTGAACCTGTTTTGCTTTCTCCCGCTGATGAAGAGTTTGCTTGCTTTCTATTGGACAAACAGGAGACAAACACCTGTGGTTAGCTTGTGCTAGCTTGCTAATTTATCAGCTTTTCCATTACAACAATAATGGAAAAAAATAAAATAAAATAACAGACCTTGGGTTTGCTCTCTCACGCAGTTGGCCTTCTTTCTGTTGGACAGCAACAACAAAACTGGTGCTTAACTTTAGCTAGCTTGCTAAATTGGCAGCTTTTCCAATACAACAAATGTAATAGTCTCAAGTAGCTGTCAGTGTTGGTCCAAGCACTAAACGTACATGCTAACCCTGCCGTAGTCTGGTGTCAATAAACCGAGGCCTATAGTTTGAATGTTATGTTTGAAAGTCTTCAAAGGAGGCTGAAGTCCTGCAAGCAGGCGGCCCGGCATCAAATCTGACCTATGGCTCCTTTCCTGCACGTCACTCCGAACTCTCTTTCACTCTATTACATCACAAAAATAAACCTTTTAAAGGAAAAGAAGATGGTAGAGTAACTTCGAAGATCAGTGAAATAAGTATTAAGAAAAGAGGTGAGTCATCTGTGATGGGACACACTCATGGGAAATGTAGCCAGACAAAGAGCCCATTAAAAGGTTTCCTTTCAGCTGACAAGCTGAGTTTGAATTAAAGAGTTCTCTCCTCGACTACAGCAGGTGGCAGACATAAATACAGAGCTTTCCCAGCTCTCAGTTTGTGTGCCCTTTTCTCTCATTATGTCATAATCATCCATTAAAAGCAAATAGTTATATGTTATTAGTTAATAAAGCTTGTGGGCGGCTTGTTCCATTGGAAAGACTTTGAAGCAGGGCACATGTGATGTGCATCAGGGGCACGGCCACATTTTTTGGAGGAGCTGGCTATGTGATAAATCAATGAATGGCGTCTGTGAAACAGGTGTCTTTCTCTGCAAAGTCAGCTTCACGGCGCATATTTTTAATCTGTTTTTTATAATCAAATTCACCTGGTGGGCCAGGTATTATTGGCGGGCCCTAGTTGCCGATCACTGACCTACAGTTTGAAATATAAGTCATGGGACAACAGTATGTGAAAAGTGTTCCTTTGAACCAATAATATCTAGTCAATTGCATGCAACTGTGCTGATGACTGACATTTCTTAGCCAAATCAATTCTGAACGAATGTTGATATGCTGCTTGAATCAATAAGTTATGGTGATCCATTTATGCACATACTATGAAGATTCATTAAAAGAGAGTTTTTTGTCAGAATTGCATTAAATGTTTTAAAAAAGTTGACAACTCATTCATTATTTGGAGAAAACAGAAAATCAATGTACAATAAAAACATGAGCACACCTATATGGCTTGAATGTATTTGACTGAGATGGGCAGTCAAATGAGGCTATTTCGAACAAATCATCCAATATTCTGCTAATTAAAAAAAACAAAAAAAAACAACTATACGGGGTGAAATATACTGCAGCTCACTTTTTAACAGTGGGCAATTACTGCAGCGGCACCAACAGCTGTTACCTGCTCAAAGCAGCTCTTCCCCTCTCTGTATTGGCTGGGGTTGCTTCACCTGATGCTGCAGCGGCTAGTTCTTGATCGACTGTAATTCATTCACTGTATTCTGGCTTGTATGTGTAGCCCTAAATGACTGACTCCAACATCACGGTATTAAAAACGTTTGCCTCTATATCCAAAGTAACACGACTTTCTGACAAGATTTTTTAATGTGCCATCTCATCAGCTGAACTTTGACATAATGTTTGAAATCTTGCACCAACCCACAGAGATGACTGTGTGCCGGAGTGCAAAAATAAATGAAAAAGAAGTTGTAAAAGGCATCTGGAAATGGGGTGTGTCATAGTCTCTCTGTTAAGTTGCACGCCACATGTAAGCTACAGTCCTTGTTGCCATATTTTCAGCTGTCCTATCTATTAAAGGCAAAAATGGCCCAGAAAAAAAAAGCTAAAGAAAATAAATAAAAATGCATTGAAAAAATGTGGCAGAATTTGAAAACTAAGAAGATTTTGTTTCATTTACCATTAAAGCAAGTGAAATACTTGTCATTACATATTGTATATCTATATCTAGACATCTATATTATAGTAATACACAGCTGGTTGAAAATCAGCAAATGTCCCCTTTGACACCAAATAGAGTTTAGGTTTAATGAAAAATAAATACTCTGTGTAACATTTAAGCAATTGGTGAATCAAAACAGCAAACAAGAGAACATGACACTTGTGAAGGACAACTGTGTCAACATGATGCACTGACAGACAACATCCTGCTGTCTGAGCCACCAAGATCAACTTTTTCTACTGAGCATTCAAAATTACTGGAGCTCTGTGGCTGTGTGTGTGTGTGTGTGTGTGTGTGTGTGTGTGTGTGTGTGTGTGTGTGTGTGTGTGTGTGTGTGTGTGTGTGTGTGTGTGTGTGTGTGTATCCAGTTGGTATTTGGAAATTTCCTCCCATAACTGCTGATCCATGAATAGCCCAGCTAGCTGCTTCACCACATGTCCTGTCATTGAGTGCCTAATTGGCAAAAACATACACACCGTTGCTGAACACACACACACACACACACACACACACACACACACACACATGCACAGCCAGATGAATAAGTATGCCTGTGCACATTTACACACAAATGCACTCACACACATGCATTTTGTTGTGCAGCCACGCACACAAAGTGAAACAAATAAAATAACACATACACACTGCAATCCTGCAAAAGGAGAGAAAAACACAATTAGAGGAGAAAAATGTCAGGTCTACTTCACAGTTTGCAGACTTCTCAAGCCACCCCCCCCCCCCCCCCCCCCCCCACACACACACACACACACACACACACACACACACACACATACAAAACCTTTGCCGTGCCGGGAATGGGAATTAACGGGGCCGGTAAATAAGGAACGTATTCCTGGGAGAGCTGCCCTCCGGTCACTGTGCTTTCAAACGAAGATGCTTTTAATCAGACATACTCCTGACACTCGTGGAAAACTGTGTCTATACTGTTAGAAGTGAAAGATAAGGTGTGGCTATTCTACTTGAAGGAAACCATTTGATGGCTTTGCCATCAAGGTCTTTTAGACTGAATGAAATTGCAGCAGTCGGATGAATTATGGGCCTTTGTATTATATTTTTTTTCCAAATGCATCTTGATTTGTTATTTGCTGAAACAGCTGTGTTTTATCTCCTCCAATTAGTGTGATAAATTGAAGGAGAAGAAACAAATCCTATACAAACAAATGAACGAGCAAAATAATAATGTTGCCTGTTTTTAGCAGTGGACGCCTTGTAATCCATCTAATGAGATTTGTTAGTTGTGGTAAAACAGTGTTAAGCTTGTTTTGTGTTGGGTAAACTGATTAGGATCATTTTGAGATAATGAAGTTCACTGGTGTTGATACTACAGTGAGAACCTTCCTCCAAATCAACAGCAAGAAAGATAAAAACTTGCATGCTGAGAAAGTCATTGTGTCAGCCTTTTTACGCTGAGCTAGCTCTTTTCTCTCTCTCTCTCTTTCTCTCTCTCTCTGTGACGGACTATCATAGCCAATTTCACAGTAAATTACTTCCTAAACAAGCTCGATAGAGACAAGCCCAGCAGTCTGGCACCCGGCGCTCGCGTGTAAACATGATTATATCGAGGAAGTGACTTCACATTTTCGAGCACGCGGTGACAGCCAATTAGGGCCTGCGTTAGTGCGGCTAATTCTTCAAATGCAGTTTTGGGTGAGGAGCGACAGTAAGGGAGGGCAGAGGAGGGAGCATAAGAAGAAGGACTGATAGAAAGAGAGCGGAACAATTAAAAGGGAAAACAATAGATGCAGCAAGAATTGGGCTGTAATTACCGAGTGTGTGCACCATATTAGTGCTGTTTATTTTCGACTCAGACGTTAAAAGCAGAGAGGGAATGTGAGTGTGTGTGTGTGTGTGTGTGTGTGTGTGTGTGTGTGTGTGTGTGTGTGTGTGTGTGACTGTGACGACTGTGATATTCAATTATACCTGCCATTTGAGTCTATTGGCTGTCTGTAGAGGGAAGCAAGTGAAATAAAGTTATTTCATTTTTCCTGCTGACAAAAGGAGGAGAGGTTTGTGACATCGCTCTCATCATGCACAAACTTGCCGTTGAGTCCTTCTGCAGGGAACAATTAGGCCCGGTCTTGTTCATGTGACAGGTTTTAGAAATGCACCTATAATTGCTCACAGGGAGGCTCTCATTGCTGCCATCCAGGAGGCCATGAGGCCATCAGGATAATAATTGGAGGAGCTCAATTAGTTTGTCCTCTCTCCTCCCTTTTTTCCCCCTCTGCGTCCATAAACAAAAAGCGCATTACACATCGATCCTCGGGAGTTGCTGCGGTAACAAAGCAGTGGCGGGTCTTTAATGAACTGTTTCGTGCCAGCGGCTTGAAAACGCTCCTCTTCTGATTCTGATAATTAAGTTCGTTCAAATCAGATTGAGGGGAGCGAGGTTTTTAAAGCCATTTTCACCAGTCATTTAATTTAGCTGCTCTGTGTCTGGGGCCCCCCAGGGGATGTGACTCGTGCCTTTCAGGGTTTTTTTTTTTTTTTTTTTTTTTGAGGACCTGGGATTCCCCCTCTTACTGATGGCTGTTTGACCCTCTTCTCTTCTGCAGAGTGATTTCCTTCAAGAAGGCAATGTTACATCTTTCTCTAATGTGTGTTGATGAGGCCATACAAAGAGCAGGTCACATTTCAATAATAATAATAATAATACGTTTGACTTTTATAGCACTTTTAGTGGTTGTAGGCGGTGTTATGGAGGTGAGTTTTTAGGGGTTTCTTGAAGACGGAGAATGAGGGGGAGTCTCTGATGTTTTGTTTTTGAATGAGTTTGAGAGGGTGAGATTTGCCAAAGAGAAGGCTCAGTCCCTCCAAGACCGATGAGGAGGGCTGCAGCAGCTAATTCTGCAAAACGGTAAAAATGTAATAATAATACTTATTACAATGTCAGACATGCAGGGATTTTTAAACATCTGGCAGCAACTGTCCAGGGGATGGAGTGGAGTATGCTATGCTGTATACAAACAACATGAGGATATTTATAAAGAAGATACATCTTAGCATGTTTCCCTGTGGGGTTTTTGACTTTTCCAGATAGCTCGTGGTCACTGTCCTGAATTCATGTCTGCAGTCGGGAAAATGTCACACACTCAGTATTAATGCCTGCAACCCAAAAAAAGTAGCCCAACATATCTTGTCTTCAACTCGAAAAGATATTGTAGATGTTATTAAAACTGTAAAGCTACATGTCTCTCTTTGAGCTGGGTGTTTCTCTTCTCCCTCCCCTCGTCCTTTGTGTCTATCTCTCTCCCAGTGCAGCTGTTTTTAATCTTGTCGAAGCATGCTGCACTTCACTTATGTGTGTAATTCTCATAATTCCCATGTTAAACGGAGCATAATCACACTAGCACTGAAAGGCAATTGTTCTCGACCTCAGAAAATGAAAGGAAATGGGGGGAAAATGACCCTGCACAGGTTATTGCTTTCTGTTCAGCGTGCGTCAACAACTCTTGAATTTAATGCATTCCTGCAGCGGTGAGTGGCTCGCTGGCCCTCTGGGGAAATAACAGTGTGAAGCCATCAGGGGATTATGAACATGTTAAGGAAGAAACGGTGTTGAGACATATACACTGTATACGACTACATGAGTAGAGGATTGAGTGTCGGCCCCAAGGCCTTGTCCATGAACAGGCAGGAGTGGTCTGCTCCTGATATATCAAGTCTTAACACGACAGGATCAGTCCGCATCATTCAAACCTGATGTACAAATCATGTATGCTCACAAACTTAATGGTTCAATAATATTGAAGCGTAGCAGACTCACACCTGACTTGGCCGTCACTGAAAGCTCTCTCTCTCTCTCTCTCTCTCTCTATATATATATATATATATCCAGAGGGGCCTACCAAGGGGTAAGTCCAATTAAAACACACACACACACACACACACACATACACACACACACACACACACACACACACACACACACACACACACACACACTCATAAATTTGAATGAAAGAAGACAATTATTCAGCCCATCGTTATTTTCTTTTTCTTTCTCTGATGTTTAACTTCCAGCTCTGTGATTGGTGGTTCTTCAATAAAATTACAGTAATATAGAAGGAGGAGGAGTTTGGTGTGAAAATATGTTTACTCATTTAGTAATAACATTTTTACATTTAGTTATTATTCTTTTACTGTTTTGTGAAATAAACTCAGTATAACAGACATTCATGACAGCAATGTCTCTGTCGGCAAATTGTTCACGTCAAACCTTTATTCCGTTGGGCTGATAGTCTATGAAAGGCTCTTCAAAAATATATAAAGAAGTTGTCAAAGCCATCAGACTGTAAAATAAGAGGCGAATGTAGAAGCTGATTCCAGACCTTTCAGCTGTAGATCATGATGGAGGAGTTCTTGGGATTGATTGTACAAATGGTAAAAATACAAATTAAAGAAAGGAAACGATGAGACCTCACCGTGATATCTTCATGTAGCCTAAAGGAGTCACAATGGCCAACAGCAAGTTAGGATACCTCCCTAATGGAGCATAGAGACTCCACGTATTGGACAGGGTGCAGGGTCGTGATGAAGGGGGATGAAGTGAATGAAATCTGAATCTGAAATACATAGTAGTTGTTTTTTTGTCAAGTGGGGTTGTATGAAGTACTTGTCAGTGTATTAGCTACAGGAGATGTCCGTCAGAGATTTGCGCTCACCTGCACACTCATAAACTTGTTTCCAGTCACTGCTGTTTCAGCATTTATCTATGAAAAAAACAAAACAACGTACACTACCTGCAAAGCCCTAAATGCCATACAGACAAAGTTAGCTTTTAGCTTGCGCCTATAGTGAAGCATATAGCAACTGTAAAAGCTGATATTTCCCTCCGGAGTTGGTGGAGGTGAAAACACAGCGATTATTGGACTCGTGAATATTGAACTTGCATTGATTAGGTGAACAGGTACACAACACCAAACCGATTGTTATTGTTGCTCTGCATCTGCTGGATGGGGATAGAGATTTACTAAATGCTTTTATGTCCAACAGTGGACAAAATCCCCAGAAATGTTTTTTACGTTTAAATCTTATGTTAGTGCTGACTTCCATTTTGTTTTATGTGCTCAATGTCATGCTCCCTTACTTTAACCCTTTCTTCCCCTCATGGTGCGAACCCACTGTTTTCTTTAAGTACATGCAAAGAAAGCTGTTAAAAAGTGACACTTTCAGACTAGTCCACGCCACAAGTACCCACAGTGATATACTGTTCAATGAATAAACCTTCTGGAGGGCAGTTTTTATTGAAAAGGCTCCTCACTTCAAGACAACAAGTGAGCCGAGCTGGGCGGTGGATCACCAGGCAGATTAGGATTTGTGCATCGGGTCTCGCTGTCACAAGTTGTTCTGAAGTTATTAAAATAAATTCTAAGATACATTATGCTACTCTCTCTGACAGGATGATCGCAAGTCTGTGGTTTTCAAATGTCAGTGTGGGCACGATGATTAAAAATCTTCAACCTGCTGAGAGTTGTAACACCCCGAAGGAGAAGTTATAAACAAGGTACATACAAAAACACATATAAATATATTGGTATACTTCAATATGAAAGAGGGTCAGCATTAGTGTATGTGTTTCTATAAGCTAACGGTTTCCCTGACCTTTTTGTCTAAATATCTACAGGATTGCTCCTGAACCCATGTGCAAACACTAATGGGATACTTGGTTGGAGCGACAACATATAAAAAATAATGACAAACAACTTAAAAAATGTCATTATATTTCCTTGACTCATTGTGTTGTACACCCCATGTGCCGAGAATGTCGTCCTTGCTGCAGCTATGGGTCCAGATCTGGCCTTGAACCTTAGCTGCATGTCAAACCTGACTCTCTTCTCCAAAGGTTTCCGGCCCCCTTCAGCTGTCCTATCCAATAAATGCACAGCAGCCAAAAACAACATCTAAAGAAATGTTGTTCATTAGTAAGAAGTCTCCACATTTAGACATTTCTGATATAAGCTAGCTAACGGTTAGAGAAAAGTGTCTGTAAAGTGACACTTTTAGTGCACATGCCAACATGCAGAATGTTTTTACACTGTGTGTTTACCCCGACACTTTCACAGTACATAAACCACTCTGTGAGTGTGCTTGTATGTATGTGCTTTGATTTGTTTCTGATGCTAAAGCGCTTTGGTAATTGGACGGAGATAAGCGATATTCAACATCTCCTAAATATTCACTCACGCTCACATACACCATTACAATAACACACCGTGTTAGATTATTAGGTTTATAGCCCAGTCGTTTGTCAAAAGGCTCTTTAGGGGCTGTAAAACTGTCTGAGTGCAGGGATTTGTCATCACCACAAAGGCCTACTGCTTCCATTAGTCATAAAATATATAGAGAGGCAAATACGGCCTGTTATGAAGACGCAGCAGTGAGACACAAGAGGAAAAAAACTGTGTGCTGGAATTGGACAAGTCAGAGGCAGACACTGATGCAAAGTTATTCACTAAAGTCCTGTGATTTCTTTATGGTGAACACAGAGACACTGAAGGGGGAATGAAAGTGAGAGAAAGTGAAGAATAAATTGTAAGAATTTTAGATGTCTGTTTGCAGGACGGCGTGTCTGTGTGTCTGTATGTGTATGTGTGTAAGTTCGCCCTTTGTTGAAAGCTGTAATTTCCCATTTTCAATACCCAGTTCTATTTCATTCTGTTCAATTGTATTCCCTTCAACTTCCCCGCTGACATACACACAGACACACAGACTGTGTTTCTATGAAGAAAGATGATGCCATTGAAGATGATGACAACTCCCATCTGACATTTACTAACCTTTTGAGCAGAGAGATGGAGATGGAAGAGGGAAAGAGAAAGGAGGAGAGGGGATGGACAGATGAGAGGGAGGACGCAGTCAGACTGGGGGAGGTGTGTGTGTGTGTGTGTGTGTGGGGGGGGGGGGGGGGGGGGGGGGGCAGGGGGTGTATGCTTTGCATTCCTATTTACTTTCCCTTTCACCTTCATATTGTGCTCAGATCCACACAGGAAGCTTTTGTTGGCTCCTTCATGTTCCTTTCATGTTTTTTTCTGTACGTAGCTTCTTCTGCTCTATGTGCAGTTGTTTGTCTGTGCTTGTCATAGTAGTTTATCATAAAAATACCTTTGCACCTTAGAAAAAGGACCATTCTTTTTTTGACAAATGTGCAAACGAGGCTCTTTTCTCCATGAGTGCTTTATAATAGTGGCTAAATATTGAGAAGGAAAATGTTGTTAAAGGAAATGTTTTAAATGAAAAATATGCAACCTTTTACACATACTGTAAATATTACAGAAATCAAGTATATCCTATGTAAGTCTCTCTCTTAGTCATGACTGTCTACAATGAGTGAGAAGGACGAGTCCCACAGGCTGTTGTTGTCAGAGCTGTGTTTACATGGGAGGGCAGGCTCCTCCCCTTCTGTATAAAAATGTCATTAGTTAATGGCTAGAGAAAAGAATAACATAAGCTTTTTAAACCATAGTCATTTCATGTAAATTTACCCTTTAATTAGCAACAAGCTAACTAAATAGTTCTAACAGTAACCGCTAACTCAACAATAATTGTAACTATTTGTTTTGTTTTCCTTCTAATCACAGTAATGACTCAGCAAAATAGACCAAATTAAAATGCTGTCCTGACGAGACCTGCACTTCAGCACTTTTGTATGCAGTAAATGGGACACTAGCGCTGAAGAAAAACAATTACAGAACTTCACTTTAGTGATGTGCAGAAATCTTCAGAATAACTCCCCTTCTACAGCTGCCAGAATAAAAGCCCTTTGTATGTATTTCAGAATCAGTTTTATTGGCCAGGTATGTTTAACACACGGAATTTAACCTCAGTAGACTGTGCTCTCTCTGTACAATGTAAACATTAAAACAATTAGCTCAAATAAAGACTAATATGTACAAACAGTATTTTGATGAGGCTTGGTCAATGACGCTGCAAACAATCCCGATAACAATTTGTACTTTAACCTATCATGTAAATTTGACTAATCCTTGCACATTTGCATTTGTTTTTAAGTGTAACAGCAGATACAATATACAATACAATATTCTATCTTTAACAACATTTTGTCTGAATATGTTCTTTAACACATCTCTTAATTCAACTTCAGTAATATAAGTAATACATCCGTCTTTGTGTTGACTGAATCCTCAGCAGTGCCCTACATTAGCCATACCTCTCTCACTGAGCCAATATCATGACAGCCAATACCTTAAGCTTCCTATCAATTCTTTGTGTGCTGTAATGGCTTGTCTAAGTTAACAGCCATCACTGGGGATTCAAAGATGAACAAAGGGTCAATTGGAAAAGAGAAGAGATAAGAGGATGGAGAGAATAAATGATATAGAGGGAAGGATGGGGGTGTGCACACAAGAGGGAGAAAGTAGATTGATATGATTTGGTGATGAATAGTGATATGGTGCTGATAGTTTAAGATATTAATAAATAAGTGGTGACAGCACATAATTATCAAAAGCTAGTGTATGTGACAAATAGAAAGCCTCAACAAGTACAGACAACACATGATTTAGATTTCATAATGTCATTTTGTCCCTTGATACCTTAAAGTTGCATTCATTTTTTTTTTTTGGACTCATGGTCGCAGCTATTTAATCTGAATTCACAAAACGTCTAATATAATCTCCATATAACAGCCGAAAGCAAACAAGTGACCCTTTGTTGACTCCCTGACTGAATGCATTAAAATTTTCACCTTATTTTTTTCACTACAACGTGGTTAAAAGGCTGTTTTTTAAAACATGGTTAATAAATGTGTTCCTGTCTTTAAGAGTGACACAAGAAAGCTACATCTTAATCCAGGTTTTGTTTTTGCATTACATGGATCAGTAGCAATTATTACTAAGCAATGGTAAATTGACTTAAGCTTGAATAGTTATTTTCTAGTTTTCGGACTACTCAAAGCGCTTTGACACATTGGTCACCTCTGCACATTCACACACTGATAGTGGAGGTTTTCAGGCGTTAGAGTCTATAAACTGAGCCACAGCCGGTGATTGATGTTTGTGTGATTCAAATTTTGCACATTGCTCTCAACTGCATAATAGGTCCTGTTGCCAACATTTAGAAAATATTAATAATAATAATAATAATGATAATGGTATTTTGAATTCATAAAGTGCCTTTTTAAAGGATGCTTTACATCAGAATACATAAACAAAACCATCCAGTTACCTAAGTCCAGTCCAGCAGATGAAATGTATTCGCAGCAGGTGAAATAGACAGTGAACCTTCAGGGTACTTGCATGTGGAGGTAATCAAAATGCCTAAATGGGTTTTGGCTTGCTTTTATTGTTGACCAGTACAAAACCCCAACAAATACTCCACATGATTTACCTATCAGTTTGAGCCATCCCTGCTCCTTTGGACTATTTCATACCTTCATGCTGCTGATCACAGTTGATCCAGTATTTCTAGGTTCTGTAAACACTTTCATTTCATTATGAACTGCATTCACAACAGTACATACATACTGTAAAGTGAAAATAGTGCAAAGAGCACAGTTTATATAATCTGATTTTCTGCTCCCCAGGAGTACAACGGTGAGATGATGACTGTCAAATAGACGCCAGTAATCCAGAGTTTTACCTTCAGGCGATGCCTCTGGCTGCAGTGTGTACCGAATGTATCCCTTTTTTTCCCTCAAACATGTTGTTCAAAAGAAACATATATACACATCTGTATGCTACAAGTAACACCCTCCAGCAGTCATGGAAGACAGTTTTTATTCACCCCCTCCCACACATGCCACAAATATTCAGCCTCATATTCACAGCAAAGCAGAGTATTCCCTTCCTGTTTGCTACCAGGAATAGCTGCTGGAGATTCATCCTTGGACAGGGCAAAGAGGGAAGACAACATACTCTTCAGGAAAAATACATTTGATGGTACTGTACTGTAAGTTCTGTTGAAAATGAGGACTGGGTTCTCTAGGAGGGTACTATTTTTACTATCTATTTGCAAATGCATAATTAGATCAGTAAATGCATATTCAGTGCTGTACACACATCCACTGAAGTGTGTATACATCTACTGTACATCAACAAGTACATGCAGAGCAGTAAAAAGCTTCATAGATCAAAAATCAGGTACACTAATCTGCAAATATGTCCAAGTGGATTGGCTCGAAGAACTGAATATACACAGAAGTCATCAATTACAACAGTAGCGGGCCGCTAACTGGGCTGTCTATGTTAGATACCCAAAGGGATAAATATTCACTTTTGTGATTATTATTTCCATTTAATAACTTAAAATGAATTTATTTATT
This sequence comes from Symphodus melops, assembly GCF_947650265.1. Lineage (NCBI taxonomy): Eukaryota > Metazoa > Chordata > Actinopteri > Labriformes > Labridae > Symphodus > Symphodus melops. The sequence continues at coordinate 4,935,608 of NC_136696.1, read as the reverse complement.
TATTGATTGATTTTTTTTTTTTTTACCAGAAGCAAAGTCTGTGAACCTGATTGGGCGCGGCTTCAGCTCCCTTTTTATCTACAAACCTGCTGACGTGAAACCCCCACGCAGAGTGCACAGGGCTTCCGGGTAGGAGAGTTGCAGATTTGTGGTGCACCCTGTGGCTGTTGGCAGAGAGAGGTGTCTCCCTTGTGTAAGTTGTCCTGTCCTGAATCTTGCCCCTTTTGTTTTTAATGTATTCATTTACGAAGGTCAAGAATGCAAGTAATGTTAAAGTCACACTAAGAGCTCCCTCTGCATGATCAAACTTCAGAAGCTTCAGAAAGCCTGATGCGCTGATAATTGACAGCCCAACTGATCAGAGCATTTAGTAGAAATAAACAAAACATTATCAAAAACAAACACGCAATACATTTTTTAAGATTGCAAAGTTATAGAGAGGGAAGAGAAGTAAACACCTTTCAACAAAAAATGATTAGTATACATTAAAATGTATCATTTTCTTACGCTTTTCTGTTAAACATAAAACAGCTTCAGCTTAAATCCTGGCCAAACTCATAAAAGTGCACCAACCAAAATACAAAACATCTTTGTCCATGACCTCAGTGTTTTATACTGAATTATTTGTGCATTGCTTTCATGACTTTTGCAACATTTCTGCTGGTTTGTATGTACCTTTGTCCGCCCAGCCATGCTGATGACTTCATGTGTTGAAATGAGGAGCCAATGCGATCAAATAAGTCCCTCTCAAGGCCAATTTATGAAGTAATACTTCAGGGTTTTGTTAACTGCATAATTATGACAACAAGAGGGACAAAAACTAATAAGTAGTGATGCTTTTAGCTTGTCACTATTTTCAGCTTTTTTTTTTTTTGCAAGTGGCACATTTGTTGTGAAGGCATGCTGGGATAACAAGCAAGTAATTGTTGAAAGCCACAGGGAAGTAATGATAAATCCACTTAGAAATTAGTCAAATCAAATTTCAGGTCATCTTTTGTAGCTACACAAACCGTTGTTCCGACCCACATGATGATCAAAAAGCGGGAAATATGTTGAGGTAAGAATCCTCATGGCAGCCTAGAATCAGAATGTGTCTGTTTAACACCGTCACCCACTCTGTCAACAAATTGCTGCTGCTGTATGTCTTCACGTCATCAGTGACTACACCTATTCATTAGCTCAAGGATAGCTGACTATTTTTAGTGGAACTCATTCAGTATCAGTTCCCTTTTGTAAAACATATAGACAATGAGATTCTGTGGGACCAAAGTCCCCCGCACTGAGTGCTACTGTTGATTCTTAGCATCCTCTTGTATCATTTTAACGGTTGCATTTCCTTTTATATTTATTGAGATAAAAAAATATTATTTGAGCAAAGCAATTAATTCTGGTGACCGAATATATCCTGATACCTTGGGTAAACATGAAGAATTTTTTACATTGCATTAAGAGCAAGGGTTTGTTTTTTGGTGACATTCATGTGGAAGAAAGCTATCTTAAGTTGTGTGGATGTTGTATTTGGTGATCTGAAAAGCTTCCTCTTTAAAGATAAAGTAGGCTCAATTAATACTGAAATAACCAAAGATGACGCTAATGTTCGCAGGAAATCATTGTTCTCTCTACTACTGAAAACGAATCTTTGACGTAATAGAGACAAAGGTACAAAACCGAACTGAGGAAGAGAATACGCATAAACAGTATATATAGTCAGATACGATGTATCAACTTCACTGCTTGATCACTATTCATGGAAAAATAAAAACATTGTGTGCAAAGTGTCTGTGCATAACAATGTTCATTCTGTATAGAAAGGGGCTGATTTTGCCCATAATAAATGCATTATGGTTTATGTAAATTAGCAGACGCAATCTCCACAGATATTATAGGCAACTGAAGTGACATCTTTACACTCACTGAAAAAAGTTCAGTGAGTTCATTATTTAAAACAAACAAACACTCCAGCACTTTGGGGTACAACAGAATATCCAATCTGAGATTAACATAAATCTTTTTTTTTTTTTTTTTTTAAATAAAATTTACCTAAAGCATCTGTTTCTCAAAATAGATGTATTGGGTCAAATTTCACCAGTAACCCTGAAAACACTGCTCTACGTTTGTTTGATAATTCTTTAAGTCCTACTTGTATTTATAGAATGATTCAAAACTTGTTTTGTTATTAGAGCAGTCACACACAAGTTTTCTTTTTAATTGTTCTTTTTTTAAAGTATATTCACAAATTCTCAACAGTCCAATCTGCTTCCAAATATTTATCTATGCCATGTACAGTATCTGCCTGCACTGTCTTGCACAAGTGCATTTTTAAAAAACACTTGTTGCACACAGCTTTTCTCTCTCATGTAAACAAAAAAAGAAAAGGTAAGAAGTGTGACTCTGCACTGGCACAATCCAACAACAGTTTATGAAAATCAGCTGTATGTTTTAACTACATGCACTCTACCAATATAACACTCCAATGACTAGATGTGAATAGTAACAACAGATGCAACACGCTCACAGACACACACACAAACACAAACACGCACACACATTTGGGATGTTGTGGCTATGCCTGACTGCAGCTCCTTAGTGGTGCTGCTTTAATAATCAGTTTTAATGAGCATCATTCGCTGTTATTCCCTTCAGCATGATTCTCTCCCTCTTTCTTTTCATCTGTCTGTCTGCTTTTCTTCCTCTCTTCCCCCTTTTCTTACTCACATCTCTCTCTCGCGCGTGCGCTTTCTCTCTCTCTCTCTCTCTCTCTCTCTCTCTCTCTCTCTCTCTCTCTCTCTCTCTCTCACACACACACACACACACACACACACACACACACACACACACACACACACATACAAACACACTCTCCTTCGCTCCATCTATCCCCACAGCTCCCTCTACTCCCTTTAGTTTGAAGCTCAATTAATGCTACGTTCCATATCTGCTGTACTAAAACACCCCCTGGGTCCCCCCCACCACCACACACACACACACACACACACACACAGATATTTTGTCATGTTGTGTTTGTTCAAATTAATTTCTGACATCGTTGGGCTCCCATGTGTATTCATGTGTGCACATTATGACTTTTGCTCACTTTTCACGTCAAAGCAGCAAAAACCCCCCCCAACATCCTAACCTTTTCATGCGCGGGTTTTGAATATTTTTTTCAGCAGCTACCTCAGCGTGAGTTTTTGACATGCATGTTAGTCTTGTACTTGTCGCAGCTGGAAACAGGCTCATTGAGGTGTCACAAGCTCTGTCACATTATCAAACAAACCGAACATGAAAACAGCAGTAATGTATCTTTTCAAATGACCTTTAATATTTCTAAACAACGCAAATAATGAAGCAGAATCTATTCACCCTGATAAAATTGTGTCTGCTGTTTATATTAATTATAATTAATTGAGTAAACATCAGCACCCGATAAAAAAAAACAACATAAAAGTGACATTTCCGTTGTGTTCTGGGAAAAGACTCTAAACCCTGATTTGCTTCCACTGCTTCATCGATGGCGGGTGAATGTATATGAATGGATTAGTTAACGCTGATCAACGCTTTAAATAGCAGCCCCAGTAATAAGTGTGTGATGGGGAAGGTGTGAACTGTAAGCTAGCAGTCAGAAAACTACAACGGTCTATAAGCTCAACTCCATTTACCATCAATAAAAACAGGTTTGAAATATACTTGGGCGTCCATAGATGTACCCGGGCGGCCTGCCAGAGTCATGTCTGTGTGTGTGGAAACACTGAAGCTGTGAACTTTGAACTGCCATATCGACCAGCACAATGAGTAACAGCATTTAGGGCATGTGAGTTAAACTGCAGGAACATCCTATGGTTGCTCGTGCTCACACTGCTAATGTTCAAACTTTATTATTTACTCATAATAATTATAATTATTTCATTATTATAAATTAAAATCCATGATGTTTTTTTTTTCGACTTAAAGACATGTTGTTTAGTCTGAATTTAAAATGATGTTTAACCGACACAGAAGTAAAACTCAGAAAAGGATCAGGTTCCAGTCTTTGGGCTGAGCGTATCACCTAATGGCTTCACACTTGATGAACAGATTGTCTGACTCTTTTCAAGATAGTCAATACAAATACATTCTTACATTTAAGACTGCTCTTCATTTTCAAACAAAATTTGCCTGCAGCAAATGAAATCTGTTTTTGATTGAATGCTGTTAGCTTTACTGGGTTGGATTTAAGATAATTCTTACTATTATTCTTCCCTTATCTCTTTTGATTTTCCATAATATAGCAGGAAATCCTGAGTGTGAGTCTGCAGGATGAATACCTTTGAAAGCCCTGTGTGGTTTCAGAAGCCTCACCCAGTGTGTGCACTTTAATTAGACCGCAGCATTGTACTTGTGCTGCTGCAGAAAAGGTACAAAAACTTCCCTGTAGGATACTACAGGGCTTAGCTATAACACTGAACTAACTGTGGCGGCATATGAGTCGGTATGAATGGGGTTAGTTACTTCTGCCTCTGCCTTCAGTGTGTTAAATGGTGTGAATGTGTAGGTGTGGCATGCGTTGTAAAAGTGTAGTAGTTGTCAGAAGACTAGAAAAGAGTTATATAAGCTCAAGGCCATTTACCATGCTGCTAATTTAAATAAAGGCAAATATTAACCTTTATGAATATAAGATTCATCAAGTCTTGATCTTCATCAACAACTCAGGCTTTTCTAAGAAGCAGAAAAAATAGTCTGTTTGTATGTAAGTATACTGTGTGTGTGTGTGTGTGTGTGTGTGTGTCTGTCTACGGTCTATTGCAGTTGAACAAATCTTCACCTCCTCAGTCTTCGACTTAGTCTCTCAGCAGTCTTGGCAAAATTGGAGGCACCTGTGGGCGGAGACAGACAGGTAGCTATAGGTTTGTGTGTTTGTGTGTGTGCACAGATGTGTGTGCTACATTGTGGCCTCTCCTCCTTCTCCCTTCCACCTGCATTGCAGCAAACACTGCATTTGTTAAGGCTGTAATATTAAAGCAGGAGCTAGACAGGCGGGAACATCATCCCTCCTACTTTAAAATCTTTCATCTATTTATTTTGGTAACCGCTCATAAACACACTGGATCTGCTTCAAACCAAGATGTTTTCATCAGGATTAAAAGAAATTGGGCCCCATGAAGATCACGTGGTGTCATTTGTATCAGCTTTACACAGAATTCTTCTCTATTTTTCTAGAATTTGGACCTCCTTCTGGGAGGCAGAGTTTAAATAATAGTTCATTTCACAGAAACATTTTGGACAACTTTCATTACATCTCATGTTGAGTTGGAAGCCATCAGCCTTTATTAGCAGATAGTGCCATTTAAGTCTCTGTTCAACTCTGCGGCAGGACAGTTTTTTTCATCTCTGTTGTCACTTCCAGAAGTAATTTGGTCAGGAAGACGAAAGAGTCCAAAAATGACAGTCACAGACACACCAGCATGTTCTTGAGTTAGTACGAGGCACATGTTTGTATCTTCACAGGTACACTGTGTTTCTAGACATGAGATCCAAGGTTGTCCTGGCAGTGTCTGGTTTTTATTGCTGTGGGCCTCAGGTCTGTATGGCACTGTCTTTCAACCGAGTGGATCAGCTCTGATCACTAAACGCATCGTGACCAGCACTGTTTTTACAGTCGTGTGGAGGACAAGATGATCCTCATTTTTAAACGCAATCAGCTCAAAATTAGCAAGTGGGGAAATTCCAAATGTATTTCATGTAGGGGAGGAAAAAATGATTGTGTTTACCACAGACCTTGTATCAGGCATCTAATCGAAAACTCATTGAAATCTCCCCCAGATTTCGAGGCGATGGAACTGGAAATGCGAAAATGCTGATTCATTTTCGTGTCATAGGACTTGTTACTGTTCAACATGAACATAGTCTTAGTAATGTATCCCGTTGGATTTGAATATGTGTAATGAAGCCCAATGGTGGCGTTCGCCATAATGGAAATGCTCCATTGGACTAACTTTCCATCATCCAAATCAGAAACAAAGTGATAGATCTGAGTTGGTGGGCCTGAAGCCTCAAACAGCCACATTGCATCCACGTGTCAGACAACTCAGCCATCATCAAGTATGCAAATGTGTAAATAACTCTGAAACCAAATAATTAAAAAAAGAGGCCGATAAACAAATCCATTCCCTACAGTGTGTACCATTGAAGAAAAAAGCTATTGATTCCAAATATTAAGTTTTAACCAGATGGTAAACTTGTTTATTTTTGTTGTAAAAACAGGAAGTATAATGTGGTACCGCATGGGACTTTTGTGGCTTTTATAGCCAGCTCCAAGTGGACGATCAAGAAACTGAAGTATTTTGTACTTCAGCAGTTTTTTATTACCAGAGGTCGCTGCTTGGTTTAGAAAAAAACATATCTAAAAGGGTTGGAAATAATTTCTCATTTTATGAACAGAGGACATTTCATCATCAAGCTTATAACCGAGGAAATGAAGAACTCATCATGAATTGAACCTTTGCGATTTTTATGATAAATGAACAAAGTGGCTTTCACTGGATTGTGTGACATTCCCTGCTATCCACTAGCTTTCTTTTTTTTTAATGCTGAGTGGATTGAGTCAGGAATCAGGGACAGATGTATTGGGGAATGACATGAAAGGGGACGCGGGTCCTCCAGATTCACCTGTGCCCATGAGGTGTGCACACTTAACACTTGGCAACCGGCACCCCTTTTTTATGTATTATATCCAGCTGTACAATCATGCCGACACCTATTCATCCACTCACCTCCTCACCCATCCATCCAAACATCTAATGTATACAGCTCTAATAGTTTGTTGTGCATGTAAATCACAAAGAATATTAAACAGTTTAATATTACTAAATATGAAATGAAAGGACCTGAGAGGGGACATCATGCATACACTTTTATTTATAAAATGAGTAGAGGATGGAGGTTCCTCATATATGGCTGAGGCTAAAGTGTATGAGAACATTACTATGTGCTTGCTCAACACTGGACATGTGTTTACAGGATGCATGATATCAACACATATTTCAACTTATCTATCTGTGTCTGTTACATGATATAAAACAATGCACACTTTAACATTTGTCATAATTCTATTCATTTGTTACCTGGAAATAGATGATGAAAGGAAGTAGAATTCAATTCAATTCAAAAAACTTTATTTGGCCCTGGGGTGCAATTCAAAGCACCAGCAGGGTGCACAGAGGAGGCCTTTTTTAATGTGCTAAATTGAACAGATTCCTTGTACACACAGTGTTTCTGTCTTTTTGTAAAGGCAGGGCTTTGATCAGTCAGATGTAATGATGATCACAGAGCCCGGCTCTGTCTGATGTTATTTCATGTAGCACTGGCGTTCTTTCATGACGACAGGTAGAGCGACACCCAGACAGACAGTTTACTGTGCTGCTGTGCCAACATGTCCGTTATCTTTGGCTGAGAGTCACATAACTTAAACCAAAACTTGTCGTCTTTTAAAAGGAAATTGAAAGAGAGAAGTGAATAAATTCATTTTAATAAACACGCATCTCCATTTTCATCTCATCTTCTTATTTTTAAAACCAGGGGCTGTTAGCTAATGAACACTTGTCATCAAAGGTTTCGTCTCTCTATCTGCAAAGTGTGTGTGTGTGTGTGTGTGTGTGTGTGTGATCAGAGTGAATGTCAGTATGTGCAGCAGGAAAAAGGTCAATTCAAATCCAATCCTCCGGCTCAATCTGCAGGGCTATCAAGATCGATCACAGATGAAGCCATCACTCTGCAGAGAGCCGACCTCTTACATGTTTGCTGATTTTTCCCAGAACAATAACTTTAATTCATCATGTTAACACAGAATTCAGGTTTAATATAAGAAAAAGAGCTGCCTTTGGTGCGATTGGAGGATTTCTCGATTCTCCAATATTCTGTGGTTTCCGTGTGGATATTCATCTCTACATGTGTAATTGTCTTACATTGAAAAAAAAAATGCAGCATATTTTTTTACTAAAGCCGGATCGTGTTGTCCTTAACCTCTCCAGTCAATCTGCTCCATCTTTGCTTGTATATTAAAGTAACACGTGTATTCTTTATTCAAGCTTTACCTTCCATCCTCCTCCTCCTCATCAGAAGGCATTCTCTTTCCCCACATTGTGTTGTTGCTCTCTCTTCTTCTCCTCATGTTTTCCTCAGATCACTTGTTTCATTTTACCTGGGCAACAGGCCCGCTGAGGACAGGAGAGGGCACATAAAGAATCGGCCTCCTGAACTTGACCTTGTAAAAATATGAAACATTTTACATATTGAAACCCGCTCGTCCTTCTCGTTAAACTGTATCACCTTCTTTTCTTTCCTTTGTCCTCGTCGCCTTACCGTGTTGTTTGTTCCCTTCCTTCAGCTCCATCTTCTGTCAGATTTTCACTCTCTTTTTGTCATCTCCTACATGCCTTGCCAACTCTGCTCATCACATCTCCCTCCTTCCTCCTCCCCTTTTTTCTTCTCCTTTGTCAGCTTCTCTCTTCATGTCTCTCTCCCTCCCTCTCCTCTTCCTCTGCGAGTGATGGAGGTGTGTTTTTATAGGAAGTGACAGAGTAAAGAGCTGTATAAAGGTTACAGTGGCTTCCTCTATGACACCACCATATTACTTATCACACTCACACACACACACACACACACACACCTCTTTGTTGGCACTTTTCTGCACCCTGGGAGACTTAATGGGAGAAGTACGGGATCCTTGTTCATTATTCTACCTCTCCAACACAAACCAGGTGCAAACTAAAAACGTGAGGTCACTTTGAACACAATATGGTTAAACGTGTTCACCATGGTGATATAGTGTAGATTTTGTACATTTACCAATATAAATGCAATAAGTAAAGGAAGGAGAGTTCATCAATAATCTAAAAAATCTGAATGTCCACATTGGGCCCAATAGCTCTTCAGAGTGCACCAGCAGCTTGTCTCTTAAAAGGATGGTGAAGTGAGCCCCTCCTTCTGCAGTCTTCAGGGTGAATGATTCTTTAGATGGACAGATTGGTATTTTTATAAAAGCAGCCTCTTCCATCAGTGTGTGAAAAGGGGAGTTTGACATCAGGTCTACATGTCTATGAGTGATACGTTTAAATTAAAAGTTAAGAAGGGGGGGGGGGGGGGGCAGTGGCACTGCGTGCACTCTCATGTATCGAGGCTACAGTCCTCGTGGAAGTGACCCGGGTTTGTGTCCGACCCGCGGCAGCCTTTTTCACCATTTTCACCAATCTTTCAAGACCCACAGAGTATTTTGTTCTTTGAATATGTAAATATTGAATACATCAAAAGAAAGATCAGAGCTTCTGCATTCATATACAAAAAATTATTTTATTCAAACTTCATTCAATCTTTTTTTTATCAGCACTTGAATATCGGCCATTTTCACAAAAAAAACAACATTCCGGACAAAAAGCTGAGAAAACAGCACTTTTGTAAAACACACTTATTTTCAAGAAAAAAATGTGATTTTGAGTTTACATTTGGATTCTTTTTACTTTCATTTGACAACTACAGTTATATTTTAAAACAAATAACTAGGGATGCTCGATATTGGCTTTTCTACCGATATCCGATATTCCGATATTGTCCAACTCTTAATTTCCGATACCGATATCACCGATACCGATATATGCAGGCTTTTTACATCAAAACTGTTAGGTAACAACAACATAAAATATCTCCTGTGGAATTAACACATTATGCCTAATTTTATTGTGATGCCCCACTGGATGCATATGTGAATGAAACATGGCTTTCCAAATGTACACACTGAGAAAAATAAGAGAACAACTTAAATTATGGAAAAAAGTGCCATATTTATTTAGTGTTAGAGAGAAACCTCAACAACAAACAGCCTCAAACAACACCACAGACAATATTAAAAAAAAGGAAGAGGCATATCTTCAGTCCATTAGTTGTAAACAAACATAGTCAATGAATGACTGGCCATAACTTGTCAAATAATATACTCAAACTGGGCTCAATCTCTTTTGAGAGTAACAAAATCCTCTCTCCTGATGCCTCCAGTACTCCAAAGGGCATCCTTTCGAGAGGATGGCTTCTCCTAGGTATGCATGCACCTAAAGAAAGAATAAAAAAGAGAGACAGGGAATAAATATATAATAGAATTCCTCCATTTCTTTAATAGAATTTCTATTATTTATTTTTCTTTGAAGCACTGACTGACAAATGGTTATTGTATTCATTGTATGTAATGTATATTTTTAATGTGACGCACTCAGCACAGCAGATTAAATTTTGTTTGATGATTAAGTTAATCAATTACTCACCTGCGCTGTCTCGCTTGTAGGTGCTTGAGCTGCAACTTCATTCTCTGCAAGGATTTCTTGGTACAAGGATTTCAGTTGACTCTTTAAGTGACAACTGTGTGGTTTTCTTCGGTTTCAGCTGTTGCTTCTTTTCATCACTTTGCTGCGCAAATGTAGCAACTCCGCGTGATTCTTCTTGATGTATTAAAGGAAAACACCTTGTTTCCTTCTCGCATAACCGACGCTTTGCAGTCATTGCAAATTGCAAATTTATTATCCGTAGTTGACACTTGGAAATAGTTCCAAACCATGGACACCTCATTCACCGGGTGAGCTAACTTGTTAGCTACGAGTCCAGCGTGTCGTATTTGTTGTTGTTAACGTCATCAAGCGCGCGCCCATAAACGTCTCGTGCTGCGTTCATGCAGACTCGGAAATTCCAATATCGGTTGTAAAAATCCGATACCAATATTTCCAAATATTACATTTTTAAGTCAATATCGGCCCTCCGATATTATCGGACATCCCTACAAATAACTAAAATAAATAATGATTACATAAAATTATACATTTTCTTTGAATAGTGTAGCACTACAACATTTACAAACTATAATATACATTTTTCTTCTCTTATACACTCAGAAATACTTTTTTTTTTTTTTTTACAAACACTTAAATATTGATTATTTTCAATAATAAAACATTAGTTGAACAAAAACCTGATCAAGAACAGAGACAATTGTGTCTCCCAGGGAAGCGCCTTCTCCACAATAGGGTTTCATGTTGTAACAGTACCCTGTGTCAGAATCGCAAAGGATGTAGGATTTGAACCCATATTTGACAGGTTTTTGGGGATTGTATACCCTGAACGCTCGCCGTCCACACCACAGAAGCAAACCCTCATCAATGCAAATGTTGGTGTTAGGTTGATACATTTCACTGAATTTAGATACAAGATAGTATAAGACAGGGCGGACTTTGTACAACCTGTCAGTGCTATTTGCTGGCCTTCATTCACCTAATGCCTGTAAATGCTGCAGTCCAGAAACAGTGCTGTTTCAACCGTTGGAAAGCACTTGCCCCTCAACCAGCACATTGCATCCTGACACATCCCACAATTTAGGTCTGCACAAAATTCTGGACTTACACGTGGGGCTTATTGGTCAGTGGTGTGCGGTCAACTACGATCGAGATGTGTACCCGGGCATCATACAAGATGTTGATGGTTACAGCGGTGCTCTTCTTAAAACAATGAGCCGCATAGCTAACAATCGATTCTTTTGGCAATCAAAGAGATGACATCATCTGGTACCAAGCCGTGGATGTAATAGGCCTCATCCCTGAGCCTTTACCAGTGACAAAACGTCACATGGAGATTGAAGCGTCTGGCAAAAATTGGTTGAAACCCTTGATTGAACATCTGTGTATTACACACACACACACAATCACACATGCAGGCACAGAATTGTAAATAATCATCTATAGAAAAGGACACAAAAAGTACAAGGTACAGCTAGATTTCTATAAATCAACAACTGGTCATCTGAGAGATAGATTTATTACTTCCAACAAATTAACATTGTCTATATTTTGAATTTTTAAAGCACAGTTTGTTAGTTTTGTCTTGTTACAGTTCAACAAAAATGTTTCAAATGTTTGTATTGTTTATGAATTCTATGAAATAATTCATACAAAACTGTAAATGAAATATATGTTTTTAAGAATCTTTTACAATGGATTAATGAAATTTAGATTACCCTTTTATTGCCTGAACCTATTATTTTATTCACACTTTGCATTTTAACGGAAATATTCCAAAGAAATATGTTTACTGTTTTCATCAATGTACATAAATTGTCATTTCCACAACACCCTGTCATTTCCATCACGGAACACATTATTCTTAAATATTCAAAAAGTTGTAATTTTACATGAAAAACTTCTTCATAATTAGTTTGATCATACTCTACTCAGTGTAATATTATAATTTATTTGTTTCTAAACAATATTTATATAATCCAACATTAGATTTCATATTGAGATAAATGTGTGTTAAGCCATTTGACCCTTGTGACATCTGATTAATTTAAATTGCAAATGTATCAAATTTGCAAAATGGTATAAAATTCCAAAACTGGTTATGAAGTTGTTTATTTGGGGGTGTCATATGTTGTGTAGTTTTTATACAAAATGCCTTTGTTTAGATGTGGTGGAAATGACATTTGTTCCTTAAGACAATTGTTAGACAATTTCTCAAAAATGACCAAATTCTGTTCTGATGGCAGCTCAACCACTCCTGTATCTTAAAACTAGGCATATTAGATCATCTTATAGGACTTTGATTCGTGTGATTTGGCAAAGTTTTTTTTCCAAAAGTTCACAGGGCAAAAAGTTCACCTAGTTAGAGAAACACCCGTATACAGTATGGAAGCTATGAGGACTGGAAGAAGCAAAAGCTCAGACGCTTCCAACGTACTCTTGTATTTCTGATATTCTTACCTTGTTTTCCTGTGGCAAACTACGAGTAGTGGCTCCTTGACACTTATTCATCACTGGGACTGAAGCTTTATGCTACATCCTTTTATTTATAATTTTAAATATTGAAACAAGTCTGCTTATTGTCTGCTCTCTAAGTTAGGTAGCTGGCAATACAGTAAATAATGTGCAATCAAAATATTTTCTTGTAGGATTAAAGCAGTGCGTGACTGCGTGGAAACTCGGATTATTTTCTTGTGATTTAGTTTGCACCTGTAGTGAATCATGCTGCATTTCTCCAAATGAGTTACAAGTTATCAATTCAATCATTTTCTATTTCAATCATTTTCATGCATTCATAGTCCAGATAAAATTAAAACAGATTAAAATAACATTAAACATAGCAAAGATAACAAATATGTAACAAAATAAATAATTTCCATTTAAATTTGATTTTTTTATTCATATAGTTTTTATATTAAACGTTGCAGCAGGGAGAACTCCTTCTCCATCTGTGCCTTGCTCTCCTGCGCCCTCGTCTCTGCTGCCTCCCTCTGAAACCTCAAGTCCTCTTAGATAGGGTCCATCAGCTGCCTTTCGAAGTCCCTCTCTCTCTTTTCTCCTGCCTGGCTCTCCTCCTCCTGGTCCCCCGCCTCGCTGGACCCTGGTCTGTCCTCAGGGATGGAGGCGATGAGGACAGGGGATGAGGTGGACTGCCTCTGTTCCAACACCTCATCCATGAGGACAAACCAGGGCCAAACTCGCACCTTCTCCTGATCACGTTTCCCCTGTAGCTGGATGATCTAAGCCAGTGATTCCCAACCTGTGGGCCGCGGCCCACCTGTGGGAAGGTATTGCAAGTGGGCCGCGAAATCAAAAATAATAATGTTTTAAATGTTAAAACTTGTTAAGTTTAAAAGGATATTAAAGAATTTCAAATATTCTTTTCATTATATTGTTTTGTCTTCAAGTATTATACATGTGACAAGGAAATGAGAGATAGGAACTTTTGTTGTTATCGGCCGGACCACTTTGCAGCGGGACCGCATTGTACTTAACTTGCTTACGTTTGACGACGATAGAAAAAAACTGGAGTTTACAAACAATGGATAGCTGGCTAGCAACAGGAATAATTAAAAGGAAAAATAGACACGAAACTGATGGTGAATCGACCGCTGATCTCCCTGCTGTCAAAAAGCTGTCCACTGCAGCATACACCGTGAAGCACTGGCTACAAAGAAAATGCCCCCGGATCTGCAGAATGTTTTAGATGAGGCGATCAAAGCTGTCAACTTCATCAAGAGCCGTCCACTGCAAAGTCGGTTATTTGCGGTGCTATGTGGAGAGATGGGCAGTGATCATCACCAGCTGCTATTACACACTGAAGTGCGGTGGCTGTCCCGGGGCAAGGTACTGACGCCACTGTTTGAGTTACGAGATGAAGTGTGTGTGTTTTTTCTCGACACAAAGTTTGAACTCGCACACCGCTTCAGTGATTTTGAGTGGTTGGCTAAGTTGGGTTACCTGACTGATATTTTCAGCCACTTAAATGGACTGAACCTCGCTCTTCAAGGGACAGCAGTGAACATGTTCAATGTCCAGATGAAAGTGAAAGCGACCATAAAAAAAACTAGCGCTGTGGGCCAAGTGTGTCAACAAGTCAAACTATGACTCGTTTGAAAATCTGGCCGATTTTCTGACAGAGGAACAGAGTCAGCTTCCCATCATCGTGAGCAACGCTGTCAGAGAGCACCTGCAAGGTTTGGGGACCCAGCTGCGCGTCTACTTCCCCATCCCAGACGTGCAATGTAGCTGGATAGAAAACCCATTCGCCAGCCACAGTGACGAGGTCCTCGCCGCTCTGAATTCAAAAGAGCAAGATAGTCTCCTGGATCTTTCATGTGACACTGCGCTGAGGCTGGTCTTCTCACAGAAGCACCTTACAAACTTTTGGCTTCACGTTGCTTCTGAGTATCCTGATCTGGCCAACAGAGCTGTGAGATTCCTGATGCCTTTCCCGACCACGTACCTCTGTGAGACTGGATTTTCTGCACTCGTGGCATTAAAAACTAAGTACAGAAACAAACTGAATGTTGAGCCAGATCTTCGACTGAAACTTTCATCCATTGTCCCAGACATCAAGCATCTGGTTGCCGCCATGCAGCACCAGCCGCCTCATTAGGTGAGTCAGCATCTTGTTGGCCTGTTGCTGGACTGATCCACTGTAGCTTTATAAAAGTTTAAATTTAGTTTCGTTGCAATTTGTTATGAGAATGCAATGCATTTCTACATTGTTAAAGGATTCCGTTATTTATGAATCAATTGTTTATTAGCCTGTTACAGACGGACCTTTGCTTGTCATTTATATGTCAGTGATATATGTGGTGCTGATTGATGTACGTGTATATGCGTGCATCTAGTACTGAAGGTTATGTTGAGATGATGTTACAGATGCTGTGTTAGTGACTGTGGAGCTTCCAATATGTTTCTCCTGTATTGATTTCAGGCCTTTATGTTCAATCTTCAATAAAATAAAGTGCTCTGAGAACGTATTATAATGCCTTTGTATTTATGGGGTTGGAGGTGGGCCGCGAAGATGTTTGAGACTTAAAAGTGGGCCCTGAGTTGGAAAAGGTTGGGAACCACTGATCTAAGCAGTTTGCTCCTTGCTCCCTAAAATCAAACAAAACGTGTTTAAGAAATGTGACCTTAAATTATGATTTACTCTGTTTGGCTACTGGAGTCATATCAAACCGCCTGAAAAACAAACAGAGTTCACAACCCGTCGACATGTTTTTAACTTAACCATTTGTGTGCGTAGCAAAGTCTGTTAACTCAACTAAAAACAAAGTAAAGTAAGAAATACACTAATGTTAACTCAACAAACATCAGGTCGAGTTGTAACTTTAGCCTAACTTAGTCTAATCTAACTTATCGCTAACTTTACAGCATTAACGTTGCAGCTCCTGCATCATCAGTGAGCAGGAATCAACAAACATTAGGCTTTTCAGTTGCCTTCCTCTTTAAACATGGCTCCCGTTACCTATTTAAATGAAATGAAACCCAATACTTGCATTTAAAAGTGAAATTCAGATCAGCTGCGCAGGCCGGGCTTGAGGATGCCGGGGATGCCATTGTTTACATTAATGTTGAATGTCCCTTGCGTGCAATGCATCTTGGGAGGTGAAGGCAGCAAAGGATCCAACTATTGAAGCCTCCAAAATCGGGGAAAGGAAGGCTGCATGTCTTGGCTGCATTCGAAAGAGCCGCTGAATTGGGACAGCACTTGTCGTGCCGGTGTAACGTAATCGGTCTTAAAATGCAGCCCACGAAGGCTGCAGCCTCTGGAATGGGACACAGCTATTGTCTCATTTTCAACACATTCTTGTTGCCATGGTGATGCTACTTCCGAAATGGCCTACAAAAATATGTACCGTAAATTCCGGACTATTGAGCGCACCTGGATATAAGCCGCACCGGCAAAAAATAAGTAAAT
Organism: Symphodus melops; assembly: GCF_947650265.1. Classification (NCBI taxonomy): domain Eukaryota; kingdom Metazoa; phylum Chordata; class Actinopteri; order Labriformes; family Labridae; genus Symphodus; species Symphodus melops. Next base: position 4,919,372 of record NC_136696.1, on the reverse strand, counting down.
AAATGTATTTGTACATATATAAGCCGCACTTGATTATAAGCCGCAGGTGTCCACATTGTAACAAAGCGATTTACACAGAAAGACGTGACACAAAAACGTTGTTTTAACTTTTATTTAAATACGTAGGCTACCGGCTACATCCGCAAATACGAAGCCTACTGGAAATCCTTTATCAAACAGTGTCTGTAACACGGCTGAAGAAAAAGATTATTATTCATTTTCTCGGGTTAGATAGATACTTTATTGATCTCGAGGGAAATTCAAGAAATACAAGGTTACGTGTCTCTGGTGCGTTCCGGAGCGCTTCTCCAGAGCGCGCTCGTCTCTTCACTCAACAGCCCCCTCCCCTGCTGCTGCATTGTCGGACGATTGAACGGGGGGCTCACCATGCTTGTACCCCCAACTTCTGTACCTGTTGCCATGAGATTTATGTCCGATCAGACACAGCGCTGACCAGCTTCTGGTGCACAACGATGGCACGAGTGGCACACACACACTGCGCACAAGTGCCAGAGAGGACCGTGTTTAATTTAAAAAGGTTTTCTTATAAGCCATTTTTTCCTTTTGTTGTATTCACATTTATCTGCTATTATTTGAAAATACTGGACGTTCATTTGCCTCTAACTAATATCTGTTTTGCGCCTGCAGTCCAGCTTTCCGTCCAAACTCTCTGTGACGTAAACCAGTAGAACGCGCAAAAGCCTGACAGAAATACTACGGCCTCCACAAGGTTTGCACCTGACGTCATTCACGCTAATGTTCTAAGTAAATCACCCGCAAAACGCCCACAAGCCAAACATGCTCTTTAATTGAGATCTTAGTAAATCAGGCCCTATGCGAGAGTTTCCCTGAGATGTAAAATATTGTGGAGAGGACACATTAATGCTGACCAGACTGGTTACTTAGAATATATTTTTTTGACTTGACAGGTGAAAGTTTGAAGATTTATGCAAAGTTTAAGATTATTCGATTCTTTTATGGCTTTTAAATAAAATGAAGTTCATGCTAAAGTAGAGCCACACGGTTGGATTGTCAGAGAAACCTAAATACCATTCCCTGATTCCTTTATGAATTCTCCTAACACCTCTCACCAAATCTTTGAGACCTGGACTCTGTATCTGGAAAATTACAATAAAAAGTCCGTCAAAAATTCGTTTGGTACATAGTTTATGTACAAAACTGAGGGATATGTTATTTTGACGTCACGTTATCAGATGCGTATGCTATCACGGTAAATCAAAAAATAACGTGATCATGTCTTACCTCTTACACGTCCTGAAGGTCTGAATGTAGGTCCTGAATCCCTCCATTCGCTGCTGTCTTCATCCAGATCAGTTTCACGAACGTCAAAAAATGAATTATCAGAGTCTGTATCTATAATTAACTCTGTAGCTTCCGCAGCCGAATATCTCCTTGCTGGCACCAGCATGCTTGTACTGTTCAAGAGCTTTTATCTCATATCTATACGGCTAATGTTGACTTTATGTCGCACATCAAACTCACATATAGACTGGTCGAACTCCACCCGCTGGAAAATAAGGACGAAGAAGATGTTTGTTTGTTTTTTCTTTACTTTCCCGCGGGTGGTCTTGTTTGTTGGTTTTTGGCATCACAGTCCTGTAACTTTTTCACAACATCCGTCAGAGCGCCCCCTATCGTATTTCACTGAAAACACCAATTGACGGAAAATCTCGTCAATGGCGGGGAAGCGTTACGTTCCAAATGACGGAAAATCTTGTCAATGGCGGGGAATGAGTTAAAGGCTAAAAAGCCCAAAAATAAAACTTTCAAAAAAAAAAGTTAAGTAAGTGATTTAGCTAGCAGCTCACTTAATAGTCCTTTTGGGTGTCTATCAGCCGAGCTAACTACTCCATAAGAATTGTATGATGTTACAATGATAGATGCAGATACTAAATGTTTCAAGTCATGAGGTTAACTCATGTAGGAGAAATCCTAGGATAAGTCCACAAAGGGCACTAAATGGCTTATCCTGCAAATCCGCGATGAAACTGAGACAGCCAGTAATGCCGTTTACATAGGCTGCCCTCCCATTGCAGCCCTGCAGCGTTCTGTCCACCATAAAGGCTTCCAGAGAGCTGGCCAATCATAAAAAGTAGGCATGTGGGGAAGGGATAGAGACAGTGGCTGAAATGAACTGTTTCAGGCCGAGGCTAAATTCAGATTCAGATTCTTTATTGTCCTACAAGGGGACAAGAGACGAGAAACACATGGACAACATCACCTACAATTAGGGTTTTGTGTAAAACAAGAGGTGTGTTCAAGGGTTCATGACAGGAAGTGACAGGAAGCAATAGGTATATTTGAAATGGTGAAACTAATGTCACCACTGAGAAAACATTTGTTTTAAAGTTTTGCTCATCACTGTTTCAATGGTGAGATGACCAAGTCTTTCCCCTGGATAAATGGAGGACTGACACTGTGCTTGAACTGTCTCTCTTTGGTGTCTGTTTCTATGAAACTAAGTGAACAAATGCTGGTGAGGTCAAAAGGACAACACACTCATCAGGCCCTCCAGCTTCACTGTGCGCTGAGGCAGTTCTGACTGACAGAATACTATCAGATCATTCAACCTTCATCCTCTCTCACACACACACACACACACATTGACTGACAGCAGTGTGATCGTCAAGCCTTCTTTAATACGACAGGCTTCCATATCCACCCGCTATGCTGCCAGCAATGTGTGCATGCTGTAGAAGATTTTTTTCTGTGTTTCTGTGGTGGATACCTGCAGTCTTCTCACATCTCAACTTCTCTAATTTCCTAACGATGCTCTCCGTCTAATCTGTATGTGTGAATGATTGTTGGCTGTGATAACAACTCTCTGTAACAAGCTGAATAACTGTCCGTTTGTGTAGCGATGTCTCTGGATTCTGCTGCTGTATCTGTGTTTTGTCTATTTTGCCAAAGCCCTCCTGTCACTGTTTATCAGAGGAAGTGATGCTTGTTTGTCAGGTGTCAGAGACACATACACACACACACACACACACGGAAAAATGAGAGAAAAGTTTTACACTGCAGCTTCTCCTGATAGAAATGTTCTCGCGCACAGAGGGAGTCTCAAACAGATCCATACACCCACATACAGTACATGACAAAAGCACACATGCACTCATACCACACTCACAAAAGCGCACATGTCCCACCTTCATGACAGCTTTTTCGAGCGGGCTAATGAAAGAATCCCAACAGACAGACGGAATTTTTTTTCTTTCTTTTTCAGTCCGTCAACTACGTTTAATCCAAGGCCGCCGTCTTTGAGGGTGCAGACAGTTCGGGCATTTAGGGGCCCGCTGGGAATTGGACGCATGCCTGTGATTTAACAAGTGGGCTCTTCAACAAATTGAGTTTTACAAGACGACTGGGCTGAAGATATTTTGTTTATGATTCTCTCACTTTTAAAGTCGATCTTTATTCACATCAAATGTGAAAAGTACGCTCGCGCCTCTCTTATTAGGAGAGATTGGATCACTTCTGAAGATTGCCTTACCTAAAGTCAAACAGCTTCTCACTTTTATTTGTACATTTTTGTGCTCTTTTTTTCCTCTCTGTCCCTTTCTTTTGTCTAGCTCCACCAGCCTTCTCCCCTCTCTCTCTTTCTGCTACTGCCATCATCTTCTCTTTCTTTTTTAATGTTGTGAGAGCTGGGACAGTGTATGTGTGTGTCAGCGTGGCTTTGTTTATATGTGAGCGATCACGTATAGGTATTTCTGTCACTGTGTGTTATGGGAAACAGAGTCTAATGTGTTTATAATTGACTTCAGTTCTAGCAGACTGGCTCAGTGGGCAACAGATGCTGCAGTTGCTGCTGCCACAGGCTGTGTGTGTGTGTGTGTTTGTGTGTGTGTGTGTGTTACCATGTGAGGAGATACAACTGTATATAGTATATTTGTGCCTAAGTCTGTGTGCTACGAGTGCATGTGTGTCTGTGTTTGTTGATGTGTAACGATATTCACACATTGCGTATGTTTGTTTTTCTTACTAGTTTGTAGAGTTTGATGTGTTTTACTTATTTCCTCCTGTTAATACAGTAACTGTAATGTGTTTCCTGAAGTCAACACAGGATCAGTCAAGGGTGTGTTGATGTGTCTCAGATGATCCAGTGCTGAGTTTAAGGTCAGGATGCACAAAGCTTATTTGGTGTTTTGGCAGTCTGAAAGAGCACAGAGGTTTCTGTTTAAAAGACTTTTTATATTCTTACAGTATACATTGTGGTAAGATTCACAATATTTATATATTGAAAGCCATGACAGTTGCTGCCCTCTAAGGGTTGTAATAACAGGTTCCATCTTTTTGACAGGGGAGAAGAAACATGTTGAAACACGCTCAGCTTTCAACACACTCACGCAAAAACGTTTTTTTTTTTTTAAAGAGACATGGTTTTGAGAAAAACCACCTGCTCACCTGCTTTTGTAAAATCAAATCTGACCTACAAACTAAGATATATTTCGGCCTATTAGAGGAGCTGTTGGTCAGGCAGGCAGCTGCTTGGGGCTGCCCCAGGCCAGTGGGGGGTCCTAGGAAAAGAAACACCTTTACATTTTGCAATGACAGGAAACCTCAACCCCAGAGGACACAAGGTTGCTTATAAACAGGGTTGACTAATTGAATACTCAGAGGCGGGGTCGTAATAAGCACAGGTGCAGGTAATCAAGGTAAACAAGATACACAATTCAACAGACGGGGACACTAGACGACAGGAGAGGTTGGTGATTAAAGGATAATAAAGGATGACAATATGCATACTCCATTTGTAACAATTTGTGCTAGGCCTCAGACTGCATGAGAGTCTTTAAAATTGATTCACGCCTTCTGACAATCTGGTAAGGAATCTGATTTCTGTCCTTTGTGGGTATTGATGTTCAACTCAGATTATCTGATAAAGTGAGGACCTGCATATCCAATATGAAACCCCCTAAATGGCTTTCAGACTCTGCCAGCATGATACGTTTAAAATTGAAACTCTTGATGAACATATTCAGAACTTGTACTTAGTCTATTTATCAGGGGACAGTGCACAATGACATTGATTAGTTATACATAAAAAAACAAAACAAAAAACCCCCTGAAATGATTGGGGCACCAGTCGCTATTTTCCATTGAGTGTCACATGAAGTGAAATTTACAGAAACCCTGCTAAACAATGGGAGGTAAAAAAAAAACCCCACTAACCTGTCAACACAATGGAAATACTTACTCTATCAAACAGGCCTGGCACACTAAAATATTTAAAATTTTTTAAATGATATTGAAAATGTGAGACACATGACAACAAATCATGACAGATTACAGTTTTTCCCTATTGCTAAGACACATTTCTCGAAAGTTCCTCTCCTGTTCTCTAAACTGTGAACTCAAAACCCAATGCTCAAGCTACGTTAACAAAACCAAACTTTTACCTCAAAACAGTTCAATCTGTGCTCAAAACTAAACTTTGTTGTCAAAGTGGGCCCCCGGTCAGCCAAAAAAAAAAAGAAAAAAAAAAGATTAGACGTTACGATCGCTTTGATGCGTCTTCTGCGTCACTCGCAATGCGACACCATCGACAATAACAACAATGACGTAGATCCAGCAGACTGGAAGTTAACCTCAGTCATTGAAAGAAAACCGCAAGAATCAAAACAAATGTAGCCCGTGGACAGACTGCTCCATACAATTGTTTGCATCACAAATAATCACACTTCTCTGTCATCCATTTTACTGTTGTTTTTGCTGGGCGTAACCTGTTACCGTAGAATCCAACGTAGATCGGACGGTGTCAATATAGACCGGCAGATCGGATTTGGTCACTGTGCAATTTCTAATGTGGACACTCAATCAGTTAGATCAGATTATGATCAAATTTGGGGAACAATCAGATTTGGGCGGCAGTCTGAACAAAGCCTTAGTCTCTGGCTGTTAGTGAGTATACTTCCATTACCGTAAACTTTTCAGTCCAACTCATTTTCTGGCCAGTTGGATTCTGTTTTTTGTCAACACGGTATATAAACACTCAAATCAACAAGACGGTCCTCCATTTATGACATCCATCTAACTTTATGCTTTGCATTTGCTGTCGTCACCGTGGTTATGCTAGGCAAGATAATCTTTGGAACCTCCAGACAATCGGACCTTAGCTGACTTTGATCAGAAAGGGGGGCCCAAATTCAGATGATTATCTTTGTAGTTTGTATTCCGCTTAAGATGGGCCTCAAGTCTCCTGACAAATGTCTACATGCTGGCTGCTTCACAATATCCACCAGGTGTATGATGAGAAGGATTTTTAAAAAAGTATTTTAAAATGTCTTTTTAATGTGTGTGCTTCTATCGGCTCTGCTGCGCTGCGTCTCAGCTCCGGCAGTCTGGAGCCCTCTGCAGCAGATACACAAGACTTCTATTTTAGCCGGATGTGGGTGCACAATGCATTAATTTAGTGCAGAAAAGATTGAGCTAGACGGGCTGTCAGACAACAATAAAACATCCGGTTTATTTTAGGAATAAAACACTTCCTTTTGAAGGTTGAGAAAATTAACTTTATGTGTGTTTGTTGACATATTCATAAGGGTTTTTATAAGGTTTAATACCACATGCTTTGTATTACCCTTAGTATTAAACTGTAATCACTGCGGGAACTCCTTTGCAGTGGCACTCCAGCTGTTCACTGGTGCTGCTTCCTAGTGGGCTCTGAAAATGCAGCCAGAGGGTGTTAAATGACGAGGGTGCACGGTACCATAACAGAGAGCCGTGGAAACGCAATGCATGCGCATCTGGTGAGGTTCTAGGTTAGTAAATAGTGACCCTACAAATTCCCAAGTCTTTGCAATAGACTTTAAAGAAGGACCTTTGTTGGTTGCCAGCATGTTGTCCTTAGATGTGAGAGGGTGTCCAAAGTTGTCCTTTAAGTTTTATTTTTTTTAAAGTTTGCTATTGTATAGAAGACTGATATGAAGGGAAAACAATGTAACCACAAAATACAGGCTTTTAAAAAAAGCACAAACCTTTGGTTGAACAGCATGACTGTATGAACACTTAGACATTATAAGCAGATGTAGCAGTTATTGAATAGCTCTGAAGCAACTGAGGGGACTGAGGAAAAAAATCCTCTGTAATTTAAATAAACAGTATGTTCTTCTTCTATGTCCAAACTCTGATGTTTTTTACTATACAACTTTGAACACTGTCTCCATGCTGTTTTGCATGTTTTATTTGCTTGTACTTTTAATTTAATAAAGCAGCTGGTTTATTTTTATGCTCGTATCTGTTCCTTTTCGAATAAGCTATAATAGCCCTGAGGCAGGCGGGGGGAGGTTTATTACAGCAGGGCTGATGGGGACAACAGTAATAAACCTTTAATTACTGGCGTGTGGTTAGTCAGTATGGTCCTGCATTTGTTAAGCTCTGGATTTATTGTCACACTCCTCAGCTTCTCTTTGTCTTCTCTAACCATCTCTCCTGCTTTGTCTCTTTTTTTGTCACTACTTTGTTTGCTCATTCCCCTAACATTTCTTCTTCTCTTATCCTCACACACTCTGCCTCTCTCTGGTTTTCTCTCCTCGTGTACAAGCTTGATTTTAATAGATAGATATTGTTTATGAACTGGGGACCATAATCAAATTGTATCCACTCCTCTTGACCTCATTAGTATTGACCTGTCCTTTGGTGATGATGTCATAGGCGGCTGATGAAAACTGGTCAATGATCGTTGGTTCAAATTGGTTTTTGTCTCAACAGTTATGTGTCCTTTTTCTTTTGTGTGGCAGTTTAGAAGAATTTCCATCTGGGAGGGTTTTTTCTTTTTTCTGTACTTAAATAAGATTTTTTGAGTGAGTTACTTGAGGTTGAGTTGGTTTGTATGAAATATATATTTTGACAGTAAAATAATATCCAGTATTGTCCCTGGTCTCTAAAGAAAAAGGGTAAAATAAGTGATTCTGCAATCTATGACCGGTATTAAGGTTCAAGTATCAAATCTTAAACTCTGGCGCTGGATTCAAGGGTTTAAATCCTGTCTCTTAACAAAAATAGTGTTTACTACAGCTTAAAATGTAATTGTGACATTACTCTGCTTAAAGCCTGGTTGCCTTTACACAAACACAACCTATAGAGCTAATAAAACAAGACTAAACCAAGACACTCACTATACAAAGGTTTATTGCAAAGGATAGGTCATTATGGAACTGATCAAATTAAGCCTTTGTGTTTCGGCCACCTTTAATTGGTGGACTAATGTTTTTAAGAATGAGAGTTAAAAGCACTTTGACATACTATTACACCTAATTCAGGAATTTGCAGGGATAATTGGTTTGTTTTTGTCTGAGTGTTTTTTATTAAAAAGACTCCAACATTTCAGGGGTCTTGATTCTAATTATGAACCTTTTTTGTGTTTGTATTAAAATGCTCAGTACCCTGACAAAACCTAGATATAAAGGGATGTTTTAATGCTGAGTGGTATAAAACTGTAACTTTAAAAGCAAAAACAAATCCAAGTGAACGCTTAAAGATTAACATTGCTGCAATTTTCCTGGACCTCAGTGGACAAAGGAATCTCTCTTGACTACATTACCCCACTTGGCTAATGACTGTTCCTGAAGTGTCCTCTTAAACCAGGCAACATTAATCCGTGAGACAGTCTCAAACAGTCTTCAGGTTCTGGGGGAAATTTTTTTTCTCCAAAAAAGCTGCACTAATGAGCGGAATTGTAAATGTCAAGTTTGTCTCTCTTCCCACCGTCCAATCTTTTATGATTTAAAAAATCTTCCTCTTTCACTGGCCTCTCTTTTAGCTGCATACTCGTGTGTGTAGAAGTGTTTCTGTATGTCATCTTTCAATAGTTCTAGTGGTACCTGTTGCTTCCGAAGGCGTGACAGGTTTAATACCATCAAGCTTTATCTGTGCACATGGGCATTGTGTCAGTGCAGAAGTGTACAGAAATGCTTCTCTTACATTTTTACTTCGTGTTAGAAATCTTATTGATATTCACAAAGAGCTTTTAAGGAGATGTTCCAAGGGGGGACCAGATACAACTACAAGATTACACATCCAGTTGTGAAGAAATCTAGACAGAGAAGTCACTGTTGTAGCATCACTTTTAGCAGTGGCTACCTACTGACATCAATGCATCAGTGAAAAGTAGATCTTTAACAAGCCAAGGGAAAAAAATATGAAGTTGTTGAAAATATTTTAACAAAGCTTCATGTAAACTTCTGTTGCACGTAACATATTTACAAGAAGATTTAGTTTTTTATGTCCTACAGGCATCAACCTTGCAAAAACTTTATCAAACTCATCAAAGGTCACATATTATGCAAAAAATGTCTCACTGTGTTTTTGAACACTAATATGTGTCCCTAATCTGTCGACAAACAAGAAATATGAGAACAATCCATCCTCTCCATCTTTTTCCTGCTCCACTTTTCAAGAAAATAGTGCTCAAACAGGCCATTGGAGATTGTCCGTTTGTGACATCACTAAGAGCAGTAAACTCCTCCGCAGGTGGGCGACACTCCCACAGCTACCTCTCTGAGTCTGCTTTCTCACTGTAAACAATAGGGCACAGAGCAAGAAAGACCAACCCACCCAAGCCCTTTACACAGGGGGTGTCGACAGACACAGCTCATTTACATTTAAAGCTACAGACACAGAAACAGCCTGTTCTGAGCAGAGCTGAAATAGAGGGGTTTATAGGCATGATCAAATACAGGATCAGAGTGGATTTAGAACAAGAAACTTCATCACGTTTTATGTAGCTCTGAGACTGATTTAAACATGTTGAAAAGGAGGATATGTGACCTTTAAAATATCTGTATTACACCTATTTAAATACAATTTAATTCAATTCAATTTCAATAACTTTGTCCACAAGGGGCAATTCATAGACACACAGAGCCCTAATGAACGACAGTGCAGCTATTTCTAAAATTTAACCAAAGATAAAGTGTCATCAAAATAATAAAGTGTCATCAAAATAATAAAGTGACAAGATGTAAGTACAAAATTATAATAGTGTACTATCTGGAATTATTTAACGACTTAGTTGAGATGTTTTTACATGACATTTTCCATCACTTATGTGTACATATACATATATAAGCATTTACAAATGGATGCACGATTATGTGTAAGATAGTTTGTTTGCTCGCAAGGTCTAAATTGTACTGTAGCAGTGATGAATGTATGCAATATGTGTGAATGCCAGAGGGCTTTCATCAGCAGTGTATGAAAGTAAGCTGCAATATGATTCATTAGAAAGAGGAGGAGGGTAGAAATTATGAGACAAAAGAAGAGGGGACCAAGATGAGTAAAGAAAAGATTTAAGCAAAGTGAAACGTAAAAAGTGTATCGTGGAAGATGCATGGCTACAGATAAGATATGAAGAACTACAAAGAGATGAGTTTTAGGGGAAGGATGGCAAAAGAGAAATGGCTTTGAGCTGAGGCAATAATAGTATGGTGATATTGTCTCTGCTGTTTTCGTTATATGTGCTGTTGCTCTGTCACCGTGGTTCTAGATAGGTCGAGTACATACGGTCTCAAGAGCTTCTCTCTACAGTCCCTGACAAATGTCTTGTCGCTTATCCATTTTGTAGAAACAACAGCTTATAACCTAACTTTTAATTAATCCATTGGTTTTAGAAATGCCTCATGTGAAAGCTAAAATACTCCAAATTATATATTTAATATATTGAAATAAATTTGCTTCACTGAAGAAAGATTGATCATTTAATGAACAAAGGAAGGTCAGATTTTGACAAGACAAAAGTTGTGTCGCCTACTGAGAGTAATGTGAAAATTGAACAAATCAGTTACTTCAGATACAACAATATATGTTGCATAACATCAGTGAATTAAGTAGTGGTGCTGTGAGATCCATATCTAATATCTTGTCTGACTTCTGTGAGCTTGAAGGACTGCATCCATGGGGTTTGACAATGATTCATACAATTTATTGATGAAGACATCAGGAATAGCAAAGAAAGCAATCTTACATGCCCCCAAGAGTTCATCAAGATTCTTTGGTTTCTTCTTCCATGCTTCCTCTTTCATTCTACCCCAGACATGCTCAGTGACGTTCATGGACAAGCCACAAGACTTTTGTCAGGGACTGTATAATGCTATTCATACTTCTCGTTCAAGGCTTGGTATTTTGCTCCTGTCATCTTTCATTCACCTCCGGAGGTATAGGGAAGTATTGATATCAAAGTCTCTCAACTCCACGATACGATATCCAAAGCAATTTTCAGAAGTTTTGGGAAAAAAAGGGCCATTTATTACACACTGCTTGTACATTGAGACAAGGTGTGATCTGGGTCAAATGATCTAAATGTCCCTTTTATGAAAATAAAATAATTGCACCAGCTTCACCTTGTAAACAAAATGGTAAATGGGCATGAGCTAGTACACTATCACGCTTCTAAACCAGGACACAAAAAGCACTGAAAGTTCTTTACTAGAAAGCAGTAGGTCAAAATCAGACAATCCAAAATCCAAAAATCCAAAAATCCAAAATCCAAAGTCAGAAAAAACCGGGCAAGCAAACACTAGGACGAAAAGGACAAAAAGACAAAAAACACTAGGAATACAATGACAATCTGTCAGAGGGCTGGTGAAAACACAGGGCATATATACCGGTCTGACTAGTGGGAAAAGAGATACAGGTGTGTTGGACAAAAGGCGGGAAACAGAACAAAGGCAGGAAGCCAGACTAGAATTCATACAAAACAGCAGTCAGCAAAATAAAACAGGAAGTCATACAAAAGAAAACAACATGATGACAAACAGAATATCACAGTACCCCCCGCTCAAGGGACGGCTCCAGACGTCCCTGGTTGAACAGGGTGACGCCTCTGAAAGTCTCTGATCAATGTCTTCAATCAATAATCAATTCAATCAATAATGTCTCTTGAAGGAACCCAGGACCTTTCCTCAGGTCCATACCCTTCCCAATCAACAAGGTACTGAAGTCCACGGCCCCTGGGACGAACTGCTAGAAGCCGTTTAACAGTGTAGACGGGCCCCCCATCAATAATCCGGGGGGGGTGGAGGGGGTTTGGAGGAGGGAACCAGGGGACTGATTCTGTTGGGCTTTATCTTGGAGACATGGAAAGTCGGATGAACCCTCATCGTCCTTGGGAGTTTGAGCTGGACTGCCACTGGGTTCACAACTTTAGTAATTGGGAATGGACCAATGAAACAACTTGCGTGACTCCAGGCGTAGAGGAAGGTCTTGGATGGAAAGTCAAACCCTCTGCCCCACCCTGTAGCGAGGAGCAGGAGCACGAAGCTTATCCGCTGACCTTTTGTACCGGCTGGAGGTACGGAGGAGAGTAGCTCGGGCTCTTCTCCAGGTTAATTGACAGCGGCGCACCAAAGCCTGAGCTGATGGTACGAAGACTTCCCCCTCCACTTCAGGAAACATAGGTGGCTGATAACCATACACGCGCTGAAAAGGAGAAAATCCTGTGGCAGAGACAGGGAGAGAATTATGAGAATACTCAATCCAAATCAAATGTTTACTCCACAGGGAAGGATCTTGGGATACTGTACAACGGAGTCTCCAGCTCCTGGTTGTACCGTTCTGTCTGACCATTGGACTGAAGGTGGAATCCAGATGACAGACTAGCCGTGGCTCCTATGAGTCTGCAGAATTCCTTCCAAAACCGAGAGGCAAACTGGGGGCCCCGGTCTGACACAACATCCTGAGGGAGTCCATGTAGCCGAAAAACATTAGACAACATGACCTCTGCCGTCTCCTTGGCAGAGGGGAGCTTAGGCAGAGGAACAAAATGGGCCATCTTAGAAAATCTGTCCACAATTGTGAGAATAACAGTGCTACCTTCTGATAGAGGCAGTCCAGTGATAAAGTCTATGGAGATGTGAGACCAGGGTCACCTGGGAACAGGCAATGGGTGGAGCAACCCAGAAGGCCGCTGTCGGGATGTCTTATTCTGGGCACAGACAGGACAGGCAGCAACAAACTCCTGGACATCCTCCTTCAACGTGGGCCACCAGAAACGTTGTTGTAGGAGACTGATGGAGTGAGCAACCCCTGCGTGACAGCTGAGGGTGGAGGAGTGTCCCCACCGCAGGACCCGTGGACGGAGATAAGGGAGGATTTTCAGGGCAGGCTTCAGGAATCTCAATCCCTACCAATGCTCGTCTGACCTTATCGGCTACGCCCCACGTCACTGCTCCAATAATACAAGACTGTGGGAGAATTGTGCCAAGGGTTCTTGGAGTCTCCTCTCGCTCAAACTGGCGGGACAGGGCGTCTGGCTTGATGTTTCTGGAGCCAGGGCGATAGGAAAGGGTGAAATCAAAACGATTAAAAAAAAGTGCCGGTCTAGGGGAACCTGGACACAACATAAAGCGGCCCCCACTCTTCCCACTCCCAACAAAAACCAGCATTTAGGCTACTTTAGTTAACCCACAGCTTTTTATTTTTCTTTAAGGAGAGAACATGTACCCTTTAAAACAACAAACAAAAACATAAGGTACCCTCAACCTTACCTATCAAAATAATTAGAAAATCAAAAACAATACTTCCCCTAACTTCTACTCAACAAAACAGGAGAAAAATCTTTAAACAAAAACAGGGCTTCTCTCACGCTGGGGTTAAGAGGAAAACATTTCACAAAGTACAATAATCACAACTTTCTACGTGGCTGGCCGAGTTGGAAATGGCAAGAGCAGAGCGGGCGAGCAGGATGAAGCCCCGGCCTTTTATGCAGCTCCTCCAATCAGAGTCCACTCCTCTCCTCCAGTCAGCAGCCGCCTTCTCCGCCCACCTGACACATCCTAAACAGACACGCCCACTCTCACACAGACAGGAGGAGAAACAAAACCACACACAACATAGGACCATAACAGCCCACCTGGCTTGACGGGAGTTTAGTCATTTGGCAGTCCTTATATATTCGAGATTCTTGTGGTCAGTCCACACAAGAAATGGCTGCTCAGCCCCCTCCAACCAGTGCCTCCACTCCTCAAGAGCCAGTTTGACGGCCAGCAGCTCGCGGTTGCTGACATCATAGTTTTGCTCAGCAGAGGAAAGTTTCCTAGAAAAGAAAGCACATGGATGAACCTTCTTATCCTTAGGCGAGCGTTGCACAAGGACAGCTCCTACCCCCACACCAGAGGCATCAACTTCAATGATGAACTGGAGCTTGGGATCTGGCAGAGTAAGAATGGGAGCTGAGGAGAACCGCTGTTTTAGGGATTGGAAGGCCTCTTCGGCTTCAGAACTCCATGTGAATCTTGTTCCTGGGGAAGTTAGAGCATGTAGAGGGGCAGCCACAGAACTATAGTTCCTGATAAAACGTCTGTAAAAGTTAGCAAAACCTAGAAATCTTTGGAGCTGTTTTCTGTCGGAAGGAGTGGGCCAATCTGTGACAGCACTGACCTTTTCTGGATCCATCCTGAAACTGCCAAGTGTAACAATGAACCCCAGGAAGGACACAGAACACTGGTTAAACTCACATTTCTCCGCTTTGACAAATAGCTGATTCTCCAGCAGCCGTCGAAGAACCTGACGGACATGTTGCACATGCTCCTCCTCTGACTTGGAAAAAATCAAAATGTCATCAAGGTAAACAAAGACAAATTTGTTCAAAATGTACCTCAGAATGTCATTCACCAGGGCCTGAAAAACTGCTGGTGCATTAGAAAGACCAAATGGCATGACCAGGTACTCATAGTGGCCACTAGGGGTGTTAAACCCCGTCTTCCATTTATCTCCCTCTCGTATCCGAACTAGATGATAGGCATTTCTTACATCCAATTTAGTGAAAATGGAAGCCGCTTCCAACAGTTCAAACGCAGACGACATAAGTGGAAGAGGATACCTATTCTTAATGGTGATATCATTTAGGCCTCTGTAGTCAATGTACGGGCGTAATGACTTGTCCTTTTTATCCACAAAAAAGAAACCTGCTCCAGCAGGAGAGGAAGAGGGACGAATGATACCTGCAGCCAGGGAGCTATTCATTGCCTCTCTCTCCGGCGCAGACAGCGAGTAGAGACGACCCTTTGGAGGAGAAGCACCAGGTAGGAGGTCAATGGCACAGTCATAGGCATTGGTAAAACATCTGTAAAACTTTTAACTGATTGGCATAAAACTGATTGTTTATCCCACTCTGCTGTAGCTTATTCACGAGCTTTTCCCGTGAGGTGGGTTATTATGAAGGCCACACGAGAGCTCTCTGTGGGGTAAGTGTGGGGTTGCAGTTCAAAAGTCATAGAGCAGAGAGACAAAAATGAGCGACAGGTAGCAGAATCACCATCATACCTCTCAATGTTAGGCAGACGGGGCTCAGGTCGAAAAGAAGTTTGGATTTCAGGAGCACTTGGCACAGGGGAAGGCAGAGATGGTGGAGTGGCTGTAGTTGTTTGCATCAGGGTGATCATCTGCTGCATCTGATTAGTTAAATCTTGAAACTGGTTGAAGTCATTGAAGTTTGAAAACTGTCCTGTCTCACATGCAACTCCTGCACACCTCCAACCAGAGAACACAGCTTCTGCTCCTGATCTTTTTGACTACTCAAAGTGCTTTTACACTTTAGGGCACACCAACACATTCCCTCATGATGGTACAAGGTCAAGAATCTCCTGTGCAAAAGATGCATCTGGCACACATTGTGTAGGAAGGTACAGGGCGCAATAAAAAGAGGCGCAAATGTGGGTTTAACTTCCGCTCAGGAAAAAGGTACACCTCCACCCATGTCTTCATCTTTTAATTGGAGCGCCCCTTTAACTGACCATGAATGGATCCCTTGTAAGATTAGGCAAATAGTGATGACGTGTGTGTCATGAACCGACCTTAGGTAGCTAACAAAGATATCAGTGAAATGAGTCCTTTTAGAGCTGTAGAGGAGCTAAGCAAATCCTTGTCCAACAGCATGAAAGTCACCAGCCTGTGGTGAAGATATGTGTCAAGTTTCTCCTGGTGCATCCCAACATGAAAGGGAATGATCTTCTACCCAAAACACATGCTAGACTAACTTTAACATGTTTAAACACATTTTAATGTTCTACTATTTAATTTTGCTTTTTAACAAATGTTTTGTATTTTAAACTCATTTTAATATCCTGCTTTTTAACAACTGTTTTGTATTGTAAAATCATTTTTATATTTAGTTTTTAACGAATGTTTTGTATTTTAAACACATTCCAATTGTTTTTAGCAACAATTCTATTTATGTTTTTAATCACATGTGCAAAGTAAACAAACCTCCTTATTAACGTCACCCGTGACAACAATATCAAATCATCAATCAATCAAGTAATCCATCAAGTCCGTCATTTACCCAGCATGCTTCAGCAAAAGTTTACAAACAGCGTTTTCTCAATGAAATAAATGCCACAATAACTCATAAACAATCCGTCTTTAAAAATAAAGAGACACGCTGTCATTGACTTATCAAACAAACTTAATATCAGCGCCTGCCTGAGCCGGCACCGCTCAGATGTGTCCATGCCTGCAAAACAGTCTTTCAGAAGTCACAAAGCACTTACCGGCTGCCTCTTTGGTTTGTCGTAGATGATCAACTTTGCACAGTTACTTTTGTGGTTTTATCTTTCTCTTTAGTTTCAGCTTATTAACCTGTCGGTCTGCCTCTGCTATTAAACTTTTCCGTGTGCTTTTTTTTTTTTTTAATGCACCCGGTGCACTCGTGCTGTGAAGATTGATTCCTTCCGGTCAGGTTTGCTAATTAGTATGATCTTTTAACTAACCCTTTCTCTTAACCAATTTTAGCGCATTTTAACAAAAAATTAATTTTGTGTTTCTGCAGTTTCTTTTTTGAAATTATTGAATTTAATTTAATTTATTGATCTATGTACTCAATAATATTTTTAGTTTTGTTTTAAACGGACTAGAGTCCAATTGAACTTGACAATTTGGCTCGCTTTAGGTCGATCCATATTTTTTGGGCAACTTTATGGAGGATGTGTTGGACTGTGGATTTGGCATACTGAAGACCGAGGATCCAAGCTGATAGGGTAATTGATTAGCCGGCCTGTAAACTTAAATCAGGACTTCAAACTCATTACCCTAGCATTGGTTCTATTCGCCCTGAGCCCTGGGAGCCCTTATGCACAAGGATGTAAGTCTTTTTCTACCAGTTGTCTCTTGTTTGCTCCATTCAGAGAGTGTTTTATATTTTGCACCGGTCACAGGTAACAAACCTCACCGGCCCTTTCCAATCGCTCAAGGTGAATTCTTCGAATAATATCCTGCTGCGTACAGCTCACTCGGACTTGCAGCGGGAAACATACTAGGGAAGTGGACAGACGAAACTCCGGATAAATTAAGAGAAAATTCTTATAAGTAATCTGACTTTTCTTTGCAAGACTGTCATGGCATACGTGTGTGTGGGTGTGTTCCCCAGAGGCAGATATGGGCTGCAGCCAGGTAATGGCATGGCCCACAGTGAGCCCTATTATCAGCCTGTCATACACCCTCTCATCTACCAGTGGACGTGTGCACATACAGTACACACATACAAACACGGAGCTCCTCTTACACAGG
The DNA here is from genome assembly GCF_947650265.1 of Symphodus melops. NCBI lineage: Eukaryota > Metazoa > Chordata > Actinopteri > Labriformes > Labridae > Symphodus > Symphodus melops. Next base: position 4,901,849 of record NC_136696.1, on the reverse strand, counting down.
GACAGACACTGCAATTATGTCCCTTTAAATGTAAGCACACACCCATACAGACACGCAGACAAAGCCCATTATAAAAGGTGAATTTAAATGATTATCTATGAAGAGGAGAAAAAAATAAAGCTAAATAAAACAAATTCACATAAATAAAGCTGCAAGATAAAAAAAAGTATGAATTAAAAGAGTCATTTGTATTCCTCCTATTTGTTCTGGATCCTCTGTGTTGGTGGCTGGATATTGTTGTGTGATGGTGCTCTTAGCTCTGATTTGTTCGTGCAGATTAGACAGAGCGATGTGTTAGCTGGTGTTCACGGCAACACACGCACACACACACACACACTTATCAAGAGGACAATCGGTTAGACTCCCTTAGGTTCAGATTGAGCAGCCTCATCCTTCCAAAGGTCATTAACTAGTCCATGCACACACACACACACACACACACACACGCTCACACCAACTGCACAGCAGAATCCAGCAAACACACTCTCACACATCCACACGGTGTTAGGCACTTGAACCCACTAAGATGGCATTAGCTGTTAATGCAAAAAATGAATTCTAGACGTCACATCTGCTGTCACCTGTGACACCTTGGGACCTGGTGTCTGCATGAGTGTGTAAGAGACAGAAGGGAACGGGGAAAGGCAAGAAGGAACTAATGTTGCTAATTACACAAGATTATAAATAAACCTTGTGATACACAGGGGTCATCATCTCCTATAGTTACATAGATTATGGCGGGGAAGTTGATATTAAAGACTGCATTAATTACTCCTTTCAGTCTTTTCCAACTTTTTTTGAAATCGTTTGCGTACGCAATGCTGTATTGAGAAATTACTACATTTGTGTCCATACTTTGTGCCAATCTCACACTAAAGGTTGCCGTTTTATGCCATGCACAGTGACACAAGCATTAACAAGGCTACACTCATGCACACAACAAGCTGACATGTCTACAGTGTCAACCTGAGGTGTCCATCAGCATAGAAGCAAAACTATTTGGACATTCAGGAGAACAAACATCTGTTTCGTCATCTGTTCACCTCGTGATTTAAAGTAGCCAACTTGCAGACTCACGTATCAGCGTTGCCCATATGTGCGCCCATGCCGTCTCTCTCTCTTCTATGCAGGCCGGGGGAGTGAAGGGCGTCAAAGTGCTATTTATAAATATGTATTTCTGCAAAATTCATCAGTTACAGAGGGTTGCTTCAATGATCAAACCTCAGTTTATGAGTGGGAATTTTTGGAAATATTATAAATTCATATTGTTAAATATTGGACAAAACATGATAAGCAGTCTTTGCAACCACGAGCGCATTCACCAAGGCAGCGGGAGACAGGAGCAGAGGGGTAAGAGTCTGTGATCATTTCTTCAGGAGAAATCAGCTGAACACTGAAGCAGTGAACTTGCCTGAGTTTGATCTAATTAATGAATTTAATTAAAAACCTCAGACTAAAGACTGTTAAAAAGGACCATGTGAATATTTCTTCAATGTGACCATTAACCATTAAAGAAAAGGTCCAAAATAATATATTAATTATATATTTTTTCCTGTCAATTATATTGACCAGATTGGTCAGAAAAGAAAAACAATTAGGACAGCTCCAAAAGGGTATTTTAATTTCAAGCAGACACTCTTCTTCAGTGTGTAACAAGCAGTTTGGTATGTTTGAAGAAATTGACAATTTTGGACTCCTGTCATTGTTTTTCTTGTTTGAACTATTTTCAGGATTCTGTACCCGGTTGCGCGACGTTGAAAGGGAGAGTACGTTTTTTCTGTATCATAAAGACATGCAAGACCAGGTAAAAATTGTGCTGAGTTTTAAGCTCTTTTGGTGAAGCTATAGCTTCTCTCTTGCTCATCTCTGCATGGCAGCTTCTCAGGGGCGTGCTGACACACAACATATACACATTCAAACATACAGACAGGAAAGCCATGCACCCATTTATACAAGTACAACAGAACACGGAGGATCTGTACAGACCAAGACTTAATTGGGAAGGCATGTCATCTGCTCAAACGGTTGGTTGGACTTTTCTTCATTCAGTGTGTCTGCAATTATCAACAATCGATAACTTACCGATCCTCACATTATCCCACAGCCAGCTGTAGTCTTTAAACGTCTCCACACAGACTCTGTTACACAGCGCTGTTTTCGATCCAAACACTGAAGATATATTGCAGTTTAAATGGACGCTCCCCATGTCACAGAGCAGCCAGTAATACACACACATCAACTAAATGATCCGGCACCTCCATCCTGTGAGACATTAGTAAATGTGTGCACATTTAATTGTGCGAATTAAGAAACACAAGCACAAGCTTCCTTTTTTAAGAGCACATCACATTTATTGATTTGAGAACACAGGTGACAATGATTGTGTTGATTAAGAGCATGAATCTGACGTAGCGTTTTCTAAGGTCCTGGATACAGTTTGTGAAGTTCAGTCTTTGCACATAGTGAGTACATGCTGGTCATTGTCAAAGCTGCATAGTTTTAACTGCGACACACGTTAACTTCCCATCAGTACATTAATATCAAGAATGTTAACAAGAGGACAGAGGCAGAAGCTGTTTCTGAGGAAACAAGATTTCAACATTTACGACAAGACTCAAGATAAAGCACCTGAGGAAAATAGATTATACCTCTTAGACTTAAGACAAAAATCCTATTCATTAAATCCAAATATGTTTATAAGAAAGTTGATAAAGAGGTAAAGAAAAACTGGAACTATCAGAGTAGATAGTCGATGTTGACTACTTCTTTCAGAACAAAACAAAGAATGAGGAAATGAAATGGCGTTTCTGGCTCTGAAAGAGGGAGGAGACGGGGAAAAAAATCGGGGTTCGTGAAATGAAAACCTGCTCCTGACCAGGTTAGGCTCACAGACTCAGTTACCCAACTCAGAGCTAAAGTTACTTCCCTCTCTGTAACGGGCATAAGTTAGCCCTCTTTCTCGGGTTTGAGTAACCTCTCTGTCTGAAATGGAAAACCCTGTTTCTGTCATTCCAGTGTCAGCAGACTGAGTGTTTGCACTAAACCTGCTCACTGAAACGAGCCCCAGGTCAAAAGCTTTTGACCTCGCTCAGGTCAAAAGCGTTGTTTGTTTTGTGTGTTGAGAAAAGTTCAGGTAACACTGATAGATCCTCTACTGAGCGAGGGAAAGAATAAGAGACGGAAGAGCAGGAGGAAGACAGAGAGACAAAGGCATTATCTCCCATTTTCCTCCACAGATGACAAGGGTAAAATAATTATTATCACACAAACAATAATCTGTCTTTCCTGTGCCGTGTCCCCTAAGTAGCTAACGTAGCTCCCGGCAGATAATATACTGGACTGCCTGAGATGCATTTGAATATTTCTTTGGCAGGAAATCACATTACTGGCTATTAAAAAGTAATTATTTGTACATAAATTCCCAGCAAGTTTTAGCCTAGTCTTGGCAGATGCTGTGTGCGCGTGCTTGCGTGTGTGTATTTATGTGTGAAGTTCGATGCTAAGGCGGTTAGCGTGTGGGGCGTTGCAGTGTTGTGTTTATTAAAAACGCAGACAGCCTCTCCATCATCTACTCGACACAGACACTAACACACACACACACACACACACACCCCTGAACAGACACTCTCACATACACACTAGGTGTCACTGAAACTATATTTCATAGGGAAGCGCGTGGTAATGTAATTACCGATACTTAGCATAGACAGTGAGAGAGAGGGACGCAAAAAAGACAAAAAAAAACCAGAGGACTACAAAGATGAAGAGGGATAGAGCAAAATGACACATATGAGACAGTCCAAGAGCGAAATGAGAGGCAGGAAATAAAACATGTGAAGGAAGAGATGCGAAAGAGAAAGACTGAGGAAGAACATTGTCTGAAATCTATTTCAGCAGTGTAATTCAGTAAGGTCTGAGTAGAGGTTTTAAGAAAGAAATCTTTCGGAAACCTTGATGAGAAAGACTGTTTGAGAAGTGGTCGTACTTGACCATTTTTTTTACCGTTAGTTTGTCAACTGGCTCGTTAGCTATTGCCATTTTAGTTTTTAGAGCCAGAACTGCGAAGCCGGTTCAAAACTTCCTAAAATGAAGGAAATATAATGAAGTATTGTGTCTTTTTGTTTTTGTTTACACATGACTCTATTCTGCTTTACCACAGTCCCTCAGCCAGCACCTGAAACAGCGTCTTCTCCCGCCCAGCCTAGCTCCCGCCTCTCATTACCTATTCGTGTCTACTCTGCTCACGTAATTCATCAGCAGTACATTTTATAATGTCATCCGAATAATGTTGAACTCCCAATTTTAAAAGTTTCCTTTCACGGTTTGATTACGACAGCAACTGATCTGTGATAGCAAAAGTTTCACTTCTTTTTGATTCTATTGCTATACTCAAGTTACTGCAATCAACCAAATTTTCTCTTTCAAGATGAAAGCAGGTTTTTTAATCCAATCTAGAAAGTGTCACGTCCGTTGAAGAAAACAAAGGAGGTGAACCCAAGTGCAGAATAAAGAAAACTATTCATTGAACAAAAAGCCTCAGGCAAACAAAAACTTAAGATGTAATATGTTCATGAATAAGGTCATATGAAATCATATCTATTAAAGGGATTAATGAAATACATTTATGAATAAAACAAAAACATGATCCAAACGATACTGGAGTCATGGAGTTCACCGATCAAGAGTGGAGACTAAACTTTCAAATGACTAAGCAGTCATTCCTGAAGTTTGTTCGGATTTGTAAAGGTTGCTTATTCCATGAAGACTGGACAAAGAGGTGTGGCATGAGACCCAGGAGTCGGCATCGGTGGAGACTCACTGGTGGAGGGTTTTATAACCCACAGCCACTTCCCGCTAATAGGTTTTGGATGGACTTAATATGGCAGCCCCTCGGTGTCAACGTGTAAACTGAGGGGTAGTTTGTGGTTTGAAAAAGATCCACAGAGGTGGGAATGAATACAGGACAAGAAACACTGAGCACAACTACAATATGGGCATGTTAAAGTTGAACAGATCCAGGGCAGAGTGCGTTCATATATCACAGTCATCACTGAGTCTGCCGTCGTCATACCTGAACAAACGATAATATAAAGAGATTTAAGATAGAAATGCAGGCTCCCAAAAACTAAAGTTGCACTGCTGCAAGAACACATTGGATAGTCTATACCAGGGGTCGGCAACCTTTGTGACATGGAGTGCCAGTTTGAAATGTTCTACTCATCTAGTGTGCCATTATCAATAATAACGCAAAGTTAAATGACACAAAATACAAAATAATTTCCACTATACCTGGAATTTTATTCCATCCATATACATCACATCTCAAAACACAAACTTAGTGCTCTGGGAAGAGAGGCCAAACCAAAACTGACACCACAGTGCCTTGTCTTAAAACCTGCATCTGCTCAAGCTTTATAATAATAAAAAGTGAAACTGTATCTGTATCATAATAAAACAATAACATATCTGTATTCTTAACAAAATAGCCACATCAACATTTCAAAGACATGGACAAACAGCTACACATTTAAACTAAAACCTGTGTAGGCCGAGGCAACATCAAATGATCAGATGCCTACTAGATAGTCAGTGTGATCCCTGGTCCTGCTTAGCTTGGCTGAGGTCTGTGATCTGGGGCTTATAGTTGGTTACTCTGAGTTGCAAACATTAGTGTTGTCATGACTCAGTATACTGAGGCTTTTCATTTTAAACATTTAACAGAGGATGAGACAGGAGGAGAGGAGAGAGAAAGAGCAGGAGAAGGAACCAGTGAGATGAATGTGGAGTCAGGTCCAGGAAGCCCATTATCAGCCCAGGACCCAGTTACATACAAAAACCAGGACCCAGCTACATACAAAGACCAGGACCCAGCTACATACAAAGACCAGGACCCAGTTACATACAAAGACCAGGACCCAGTTACATACAAAGACCAGAGTCTCTCTATATCACTCAGTCAATCACCATATCCTATACCAAACACTTAATATACAGTTAGAGATCACCTCAGTTATTTATTGGGAGGCAGCAGCACCACACACACAAATACTTCAGTTATAGTTTTATATATTTTATGATTGCAGCAACACACTCACACAAAGACTTGTACTAATTTGGGTTTTTCTCTCTTTCTCTCTCTCTCTCTCTCTCCCTCACTCTTCAAGCTGCAACTCTGCAGAGTGTATAAATAAAAGTGTGTTTACATCATTAACATTTGATATAATGCATATTTTTACAAAAAATCTGAAGAGCCATTTGGGAGCCGAAAGAACCGGCTCTTTTTGGTGAGCCGAGCCAAAAGAGCCGCAATTCCCATCACTAGCAAACATGCCTCAGAGTGCTCTGTTGTTAACCGACTGCTGGTGGGGCTGAGCACATGTTTCATGTGTGAGAACACCTGCTCACAGAGATATGTTGACCCGAAGACTAACACTGCAATGTCCCGGAGACAGCAAAATTTCTCAGATGCACATGCCCGGATGTGGGCTCCGTTCACACTGGTGTGGCTTCCAACAGTTTCCTCCTGAGCTCTGCAAACACAGGTCACCCACAGTGTTGAGCTCTTCCGCTAAATCAGCTGCATTCCCATGTCCTCTACATCCATCCAGTCGAGTAGAGTAGTGTCCAAATCAAAGCTGTCGGGCTTGATCAAGAAAGAGAACATTGGCCCGTAGCCTACCTTTTAAAATCCACAAATCGCGTTGTGAACTCAGCCTCAAGCTCACACATGTAGCCTACGTGGTTATTTCAGCGGCGCTGGGAGGACAGCTCTCTCAGGTGTCGAAAGTAGCGGAAAGCGGAGGTGGAAATGTCACCTGAGAATACTGCCAGCTTACTGACAAAAGCCGTCCATGTCTCAAACATGTCCAAAACAGTTTGTCCTGCACCTAGCAGTCTGAGATTGAGCCTGTTCAGTTGTCCCGTAATGTCCGCCAAAAACATAAGTTTCACAATCCACCTCTCGTCCTCCAGTTTTGGATACTTACAAAACCAAACTCTTGTGTCCAGGAGGACGGGAATGCTCTAGTTTTGGCCTTTTTAACAGCCGGCGTAGCCATTGTTGACAACATCACGTCTCTAGGAACGTGGGCGGGACCGCAACAACAGCGCTGTGGCAGGAGCTGTCACTAAAACCCATGAAATCAGGACACAAAGTGAGGAACACTGAGGTGCCAGCGTGCCAGTGTTTATTCCGCGGCGTGCCACCCGTGGCACGGGTGCCAAAGGTTGCCGACCCCTGGTCTATACCCTTCAGACCCTTGATGTCTAATTGTGAACTGTATGTGTACCATTAAAATCTATGGAACTATGAAAAAGAATTTCCCTCAGTGGACAACCAATAAACTAACTAACGAGCCTCCAAGAAAAATTCTGCAAGTATTAATGTGTAAAGGTTTTTTTTTTTTTTTTTCTCCCCGACACATAGTTCACCTTTGAACTGACTATAATACCCCCTGCAGGTTACAGAAGGTGTGCAGTAAAAGTTACCATGGGGATATACTCATGATATAGACCTTCATAGAATTGGAAACCAAGGGTTAACCCTGAAGTTACCTCGCCAACCCCAAAACATACTTGGTAGTACAGGCCCCAGGGAAGAATGAGAACTAAAATAAAAACAAATTCTAAACTGTCAAACAGAAAGCTAAAACAGACCAACAACAAAAACTTCCCTTTGAGTAAGACAATATAAAATCTCATTTTAAAATAAAGTGTAAACAATATATACACCTTTGATGCCATATCATTGTTTGTGAAATATTTGTAGATTACAAAAAGACGTTTTGTGACTTCAGGGCCACCGAAAGATCTTTTACTTTATTTGTTTTGCATGCAAGCACAGAGTGCTGCATCCTTCATCACAAAGACAGTGAGGTTAAGAAGATACTGTATGTTTTTCATCAGTGTGTGGCTCCACTGCACCATGGCTATGTACTAATTGCCAATCTTTAATTTACTTCCAGTGCATGTGTTCTGCCAGTAAGAGACTCGTTTCTCTGAAAAGGGATCCCAGTTTGTCCATCATGCTAAAAATAAAATCTATTATTGCCAGAGAAGTAAATAAAGTATGAAATGAACTTTTGAATAGAAGGGAATGGAATACATTTTAAATAGTGCAAAGTCTGCAGGGTTAAACTTGCATTTGAGGATGAATGCGGACCCTCCGCGTGGATGTGCAATCAAAGGGGTAGTGGGTTGGGAGAGGGTGTAGTGGCATGTTTAAAAAGACCCTTTGTCTGTTTCTAAGTCGTCCAATAGTAAGTTTGAGAGAACATATCCAATATGGCCACTGCTATCTTTGGGTTTCAAATCTGACATCACTGAGACCATGTCCATGTATTATACAGTCTATGGTATTTTTACACTGCAGGAGGAAGAGAACAGACTGTGATGTCATAGTGCAGTGGAGACAGATGTCTCCACATAGACGGGAAACATACGTCTTGTCACAGTTGTGCAGTGACTGACCTTTTGCAGAAGGTTCGATTTCAAATTGCCCAGCTGCAAAATAGTTATGAGGCCATTATGGCCTGTTTATGCAACCTTTTTATTTGTAATAATGTGACTCTTATTGACTGACATTTAAAAGAGTAATTAGGAAATGAAACACCTTGTCTCTCATTTGCGCCGCTTCCTGTCAAACTTAATAACAAATAACGCTGCAGCTAACCGAGCTGTCAGGGAGGGCATCCCATGAGCATTAAATGCCACTAAAAAACCCAATGCCATTTTTTTCTAAATCGATTTTACTGATCCATGATAGAAATGTCCTCCTGCATGTTTGTGCCTGACTTTTTAAAATCTTGTAGAAAATGTCCGTTTTTTTAACACCACAACTATAACTGCAGGCTGCAATTCTGCTTGACCATAAATAATATGCACAGGCAAAGATAGAGAAAAGATTCATCTAACTTTTTCTAACCATACTGAAGAATTTTTTGCAGACATTTCCACAAAAGTCCTGTAATTCAGTCCTATGGGTGTAGACAGTTTAAGACAGTAGTTAATATGGACAGGTTGTGCACAGCCTTTTTTTCAGCGGTCCATTAGATCTCCCTCATTAGTAGCCTTTATGAATGTTTAATGCCTGGATTACTCCGACACTCTGATTGTGGCTTGGTTTTAGCCAAGCTTTGGGTCAAACAGACACTGGATTGCTGCCTGTCTGCTTGCATAATGTGTGCATGGTGGTCTGTGTCCTTATATGTCCTTAAAACCTGTTATTACTCTTGAATATTTCAGCAAGGTATAAAGAAGTTATACAGAAGATGCTAATGAAGTATTTTGCACTTTGCTGTTGTCTTCCTGTCTTTATTCATTTCTTTGTTTGTGTGCATGTGTATGTATGTAGCTAAATGTAATGCTCTAAGGGGATGTAGTAGAGGTAAGCCAGGGGCATCTGGCAATAGCGTGCTCATCTTCAACAGCTGATTTAGAATCAAAACGAAAAACAGCAAGAAATGAATGTGGGACAGAGGAAACTGAATGAAAGCATAAATACACAGAGACAGACAGCGAGTAGAAGCTGGCACTGTTTATTACCTGGGGTCCTGTTGGATATCATTCAGTTGGAAACAGAGATGGTTGGCATAGTTTGGTATTAGCTCTCAAACAGACCAAACTTGAGACCTCATGCATAAGAGATGAACTTTGTACTCTGTTTTATTACCATTGCTCAGTCCAGCCAAGTAACCTTTTATCAATAACATCCCCCCACCGAAAAAAGATAAATAAATGGTTGACTGCGCTTAAGAATAGAAACAAAAAATGATGATTCAACATCTCTCCCATTTCTCATTTTACAAGAAGCGGTTCTCTACCTACTGCATGGTAGATGTGTTTGGAAAGTATGGTGGCTGTGAACTAATTTGCTTGTCACTTCTCCAATTGTAGTTGGCATTCCTTGGTAAAATTAAAAAAAAAAGAGTCAAGAATAGACCAATCAGATTGAGACTGTGGTTGTGCTACGGTGCAACATACTTCGGTTAGCCAGGACTCTGCCAAGGGAAGCTACCAATCAAACCATAGCATGGAATTCAACATGTCTGAAAGGGATTGTAGATTTGCCTTTATTTGCTAGTCATCTGACAGCTGTCTCTCTCCACAATTAGCACTACCAACAGCGATAAAGAAAAGGAGGGAGCAAACTTTTAATGATGGAAATCACTGGAATACTAATGTGCTATATGACTGCAAGCTAGCCATCAGGTCATAAACAATGTATATATTATTTTGTGGCTTTCATTTGAAAAGGATGGTCTCCTTGGGGAATGAATATAAATGACAATTTCACTGCTGTTAACTATAAAAAGTCATCATATAAAGTTGTCCTAATGCTCCCAACTCATTGAACTCAAGGACTCAACAAACGGAATGTTGTATTAAGATGATATTTGTAGAACTGATCATCACTTCACTGATCATCACTTAGTTAAGATACAATCATTTTAACTTTATATTATATTATTAAAAATAATTGTTTATACTCTTGTAGTTGAGTGGAGTCTGATGCTTTAAAACTGTTGTGTTGAATTGTGCCATTAAAAAAGGTTCATGTGTAACAAACAATGATGCGTACAGTATTTAGGAATAACCTGGCTTCCTAGTTATAGTTGGGCTTCTGGCACCTGGTGCTTCCACTGTCTGACTGGGTCAGAGTTGTTGATTGGACACAGGGGTTGTACAGGGTTACAGTGGCACACACACAGGGACAGACACACAAATGGACAGATGGGTAAATGGACGTGGACAGATGCATTGAGAACTCTGTGACGCCTCCAGGGGAAGGCAGGGGCACATTGAGACTGACTTGCTTTTGTAGACTGGCCAGATAGGTCCTTGGTTCACAGGGTGGGTGGCTGATTAGCTGTCCACATGTGGTGTATACTTTTTATTTAAGGGTTGAATTGAAACAAACTAGCAACTTGATGACTATATCAGATTCTTTTCCTGCTTCTGTCTCGCTGTGATCATAACCAAGCTGTTCTAGTCTTTAAACTAATGCTTTCAATTGACAAAAAAAAATTGGATTATTAGAGAACTGTGATTAATTGCAATTTTAGAATATTTATATAGCCTGATGCCACATTTGCGCCCCCATATGCAACATTATAGATGCACCCAGAAAACTAAATTTGCTCGTTTCACAATTTGAACAAGATGTTTTCTAAAACCTAACTAACGTAATGTAATAGTTCAATTTAGCTCCATTTCTACCGAAGAATAAAAGACAAAATGGTTTATAGTGACACTGAACGTGCCTCTTTTTCTGACTGGCATAGATCTTCAATGTTTTCTTAATTGACAGTTTTGTAGTGTATACTTACAGTAAAGTATATACAAACCTAATGTTACCAGTTAACACCAGTTAATAGAAACATTATACTATAAGTGAGATAAACTGAAAACAATAACACACAGACAGAGGATCTACACAGACACAATTTATTTAGGCATATTTTAAATATGCATATTTCGTAGCTGTTTTTTACAATGCAATGAAACTGATACTTTTGCCATTTTTAAATACCCCCCCTGTACCTTTTTACTTTAACACACAAATCTTAGCAGACGTTTAGCAATATAATGAAAGATTTATTCAGCCCCTGTATGCCTGAAGAAGATCGCAGGCCAAGGCTTAGTCTAAGTTGGGGTTGGCAGTAGGTTTAGCGGGCTCAATGTCTGAGCTAATTGTTTAAATTGGTTGCACATATTATTTCAGATCAATGAACGGATAATGTGCTAATTGACCCAAACCCCCTTAGAGGTCAAAATGCCCTACCACAGAAAGAGGCTATAGGTAACTACCACACAGCTATAAAGACATGGTGATTTGAGATTTATGTATTACATAAAAAGAAAATGAAGAAATGGATATGTTTATTTTTTGTCCCTATACTGTTGAGGCAACCTCATCCATTTGCTTTCCTTTTTATTGGCTTGCCTGAGACCAGCAGACTTCCATATGGCTACGTTGCAACACTAAGTATTAAAGAAGTACTAAAAGAGGACATATAGCTGCCACACAATCTGAACGAAAATTTGTGTATTCTTATGGTAATATGCCGTTTTTTTAGACTTAAGTCACGGCTGTAGATCAGTTAAAAGAAAAGCAGCCCTCCATTCTTGCCAACTGGAAGCCTGAACGTCATGTTCATGTCTGTGTTTGCATATTTGACAGCCAAACTTCTTGTTTTGACACAGACTGATAGCTTTCCTTGGCAGTATTAGTCTGCAGTGGTGAAGAATACCTAGTATTGTAGTAGCCCTTCAGAAAATGTGTCAAGATGACTGTAAAAAGAAAACATTGCATTTCTTCAGCCAATTTTCAGTTTTTATGAAAGATCGTACCACCTATTGACAGAGTTAAACTTTGAAGATTGTTGGAACACCCACTAGTTTGAGTTTACATGTTTATTTAGTCATTTTCCTAGAGTGGTTTGTCCAGACAGCCTCAAGTCTTACACTTTCCTGGTCCCTATTGCACTGCACTTCTTCATCTACAGATTATGTTTATATCTCCTATTGGCATTCAGTCATCTCTGTATGTCAGGAAGCATTTGCCTGGTACTGAAGAGCCTGTAATTCAGATAATTTTGTATCAAAATCAGAAAACTTTATCGATATAACTTTTTCAAAATTAGTTCAACAAGATGTTGCTCTTTGGGAATTTCACAGAAGGCACCATTGTTTTGTACGTGCCCAATCACCATTTCTCTCCACCCTCAACTCTCCCCCGCTGGTCTGCAGTCAAATTAGTACGCTTGCATATGTACACAGTCCGATACAGCAGGTAGCAGTATGCAGAGAGTTGGTTTGCAAATATGCCAAAAAGCAGAAAGAAGAAGAATGGCAACCACTCCCAGACCGGGCGCATATCGTGCTATGACTGTGGATGTTATTTCTGAGAAGCCAACAAAACCCTCTTTCTACTTCCACATCTACCGTGCAGCTCAGAACACGAAACAAACCTTTTCTTCGTTGATACAATGGTTTTTGAAGCTACAGGAGCCGTTTACAATAAACTCCTTGCTATCCATCACCTTGTTGAGAACGGCTGCCTACTGACCGTACTTGGCTACTAGAGGTGGCTAAAGAACTAAGATTTGTATCTTCTGAGATTTTAAATAGATTCATAACTTACAACAATTGTTTTAGATCCTGAAGTATTGTTAATTCATAAAGACTTTAAATCTTAAATCATCAATTTGTTTTGAATTGAAAATAGAGGCTGAATCGAATCATGATCCCAAGAATGGAATTGTTGGAAACCCAAATATTCCCAGCCCTATTGGTTACAAATAAATCCTGCCCAAGACCATCTCTTCAAGCAAACTCAAGCAAGATTGTACATTTGTGTTCACACTGATCAAATGAACCTTTGAGGTCAAGCATACTCTGATCCTGGCCCGGGTACCTCGTGTAAAACATTTAATCTTCATCACATACTTGCCTTGTCACCTGGCTGACTGGTCTTGTTTCGCTGCAGGTCGAGGATCAAATTGCAGCATTATTCTGGATGGCTTTTATCTCTAAATACCCACTCAGCAATGTATATTTTTCATTTTGCACCGTCATTCGATGGAGAGAAGGCTACAAATAGCAGCTGCTGTGGTCAGCTACTGCGATCAACCAGTGGTCCGAGGTAGGGTGGGGTGCAGAAAGATTTCATATCCTATTACAGCAGCGTCCTCTACAAATTGTAGATCTGTGGGAGGGAGTGACTCTCCAACATGGATTGGTCTATTGTTTATAATTTGAATAACATATACATATATATGATATACAGGTTGTATTTTAGTGACATTATTGTAATATTGTCTCGTTAGTCAAATGTACAACATTTTGATGGTAGACTGATGAAAACACTAACAGACGGAAAGATGAACAGACCAATGGGCTCGCAGAAGAAAAGACAGATGGACGGGTAAGATCCCAATCAGGAGACTGGATAAACACTGGAAAAAACACTTAACTCATAATATGCTTGTTCATAAGTAAAATAACACCATCTCTAAAAATGCTGCAATACAGTCAATCTGCACAATAATAACATTTATTCTTTCATCTGTTAGTTCTAGATTAGGGCCAATAGATTAAGGAATGGTTCTGATGTTAAAGTTATAATTCTGTGTTTTTACTTAGAAATCTGTGGGGGAAAAAAGAATGAGTGCGTTTACATGGACTTCAATATCCCGGCTATGAGCCTTATCCTGGTTTTGATCATATTCATGATATGATGATATGATTTCTGATTACTGCATCTTATTTCTTTATTTTTACAACACAAACCAAATTTAGAAATCTGAAAAGCATGAAAACACTGTGGCTTATACATAAAAAACTGAATTGTAACAAAAATATCCCTCAAATTGACCATTTCATGAATCCAAAATAATCTAAAAGTCCCACTCAAACGAAGTTTGATCCATGAAAGTTCTGCTTAAATTGTCTCTTTGTAGTCCACAGAGAAAGAAGGAAGCTATCCACCAACACAGCCGTTTGCTCATCCAAAACAAACTCAGTCCATCCAAAAAAGTAAAAAAAAGCAATCCAACAATGGTAGATGATCGATCACTGCTATACCAGAATAAAAAAGAAACAATCTCATCAGTTTGCGTGCCGGATCAGGCCATGTTTATTTTGCCCATATGTGCTCTATACTTCCCTCGAGATCAGTAAAGTGATCGGGTGTTGGCAGCGCTGTCAGAAACCAGGTTAAGGTGTGTACATGCCACAGCATCCTGTTTTCTTTCTGAGTTCTCCAGGTCGCAAAAATCGGGTTCCTCACGATCGGAATAAGGGTGTATCCTGGTTTCTGAAATCAGGATATGATTACATTACATGTTTACATGCACAAATACAAAAACGGCTTACACCTTATCAAAACTGGGATACTGAAGTCCATGTAAAAGCACTCAATTATGACTTTAGTGTCAAAGTTTTGGATTTTTTAATTTTTTTTACTTTAGTAAAAAAGTAAAATCTGTGTAAATAAGATTCTAAAAATCTAGGTTAAAACGCTGGGATTAAATTAAAATTAAATTAAATTTCGGGTATACAAAATTCAAGAACAAATCAAAAATGAGTTTTTTAAGAAAAAAGAAAGAAGAAAGAATTCTGCTGAATGGCAAACTCCATCCAGCTCAGCGTTCTCTTTACAAAATCACTGATTGGCTAGTCACATGCAAGCTTCCCCTGATTGGTTGTTTAATCCTGTTAAATTTTAGAAAACACATTTCAGACACATTTCAATTTGATCTTGTTTGTAAAATGCAATGACCAAAACCTAATGTAATAATGTTACAGGGGCTGCTTTATGGTAGCCCTAATACTGTATTAGCTGTGGAAAGAAGATTTAGATAGAATAAAAACTTTGTAATATGGCAACAACACTAGAATTAATTCAAGACATTGTAATTGGTATACTGTTTAAAATTAATTTTGTTCAAAGAAATATGTGATTGTTATTGAAATGATTAAATACTTTAACTTGACCAGTTGATATGTACATTTTGTTTTGTCACATCTGCATTTTCTTTGTTGTTTATATTTACTATTTGTTTTATAAGGGTGTGCCAGAAGTTTTTTTGGGCATAGAGAAACAGTCTTTTGTTTTACACTTTTCACGACAGGAAAGACTAGACTCAGTTTAAAGGGGTTCAAGCATAAATATTAAACATATCTGAAGTTGGACATTTTTAGAACCTGATGAGAGCAAAAGTTGTCTCACTTAGCAAAACAATTAGTCCACGCTCCTCACAAAGCAAGCTCCCAGTGTGTGTGTGTGTGTGTGTGTGTGTGTGTGCAGGGTCTTGTGTGTCAGCTTGCTGTCCATCCCCATGTTTCACTGCATGTGTGCACTACAAAGTGATGATTGTATGTTAAATTGTCTTGTATCTCCCTATTATGTGCGTATCTCAGCTGTCTTATATCTTCATTTATCAATCACCCTCTCGTCCATCCATCTGTTGGTCCAACTGTCCTGCAGAGTTTTGATTAAAGGATCATCAACAGAATCACATGTTCAACCGTTTCTTTGGACTGCTGATCTCTGTTTGTCTCAGCATGTCTCCTTTACAGCCTCCTGCCTCATACATGTTTGTGTGTGTGTGTGTGTGTGTGTGTGTGTGTGTGTGTGTTTGTTTGTGTGTTTAATGCATCCTCTGCATACACCAAACTCCAAGCCTGAGCAAAATCTCACCAGATCAATGTGTTTAAAACACATCATAGCCCTGAAATGGGTTTCAGGAAGAACCTTTTTACATTTTAAGGGAGGAGTCAGGCCCTGACAATAATACAGTTGATACTGAAGTTACTCAGGAAGACAATATTAACATTATTATTATTGAAGTAATGAAGTGATCTTATAGAGAGGGTGTTGTTTTTTACAAAGCAGATATTCTGAAAACAGGATCACAGACAGGAAAACTGGTGTAAATTAAAACCTTATGTGCATAATCTACATCCTGTGGGTGAGATTAAATTCTGTTTTAAACAAATACACAAACACAGACACACAACAACAATAAACGAGACTCGAATGATCGTTGTTACCTTTCAGGGTTTCCCATTTATAATATATGAATGCTCAGAGGACAAGCTGGGCTTGGCTTGTTTATAGCAGAAATAAAGTGCTGTGTAAACTGTTGGCACTGTGTGTGTGTGTGTGTGTGTGTGTGTGAGAGAGAGAGAGAGAGAGAGAGAGTAAAAGCGTTTTGTCTGTGTTTGTCTTTGCGGTGTGGATGCCTGATACACATACAGTAAATCTTCCGACCTCTGTCTGCGGGAGTTTTCAAAGGAAACTTTATTGTCAATGCCCCGTCCAGAATTAGCTCATACAGCGTGCGCTCTCAGGTGATGCCCATAGACTGTAAATAATAATGGATGGAGTTGAAGTGACATAAGCCACCTGTACGACAGCGAAACAGAAATTGACACAATACAAAAGACGATTTGAGAAACTTTTTGTAATAGTTTCTGCAGTTCCATTCACAAAACAAGGTTGTAAAATTGACAATCATTAACCTTTTTGCATTAGAGGAACTCACCTTGAGTATGCAGTATTGTTTTTTACCATCGTCTTTTTTCTGTGTATAAATACTGTATGGTTTGGCAGCAGTTCACCTCCATGCTTTCTCCCAACACACCTTTTCCTCCATGTATTCACCAACCTGGGGCAGGGGCTCGTATCTGTCTGCGTGTCACATCGGCCTTCATAATGCGTTTTGTTTGTAAGGCTCCTGTTGGCTGGCCTCAGGGGAGGTTTAGTCCTGATTATGGGCAGCTATTTCTGCTCTGCCAGTGGCTGCAGCCAGTCTGCAGGACGCATCGGAGCTCAGGGCAAGCAAGGATAAGAGAGAAAAGCTGGGGGAGAAAAGAGTGGAGAAAAGCATCTTACCTGGCTTACCTGTACCCCAGGCCAATATGAAAACACACAGTCAGTAAGGATCTCATTATAGGCCCACTAAATCCAACTTAATTGACTGCAAATCTGTACAGCACTCTTCAGGCTCACACCCCCTTTCAAACTCTCCATCTCCTTCCAGCTGCATTAAATACTTTATCTTTGTTTCTCCTTTTTGATGAATGCCTGCTGTTTTTTTTTTGTTTCCTTAGTTTTCACTTATATTTATGACTAATTTTGTTTGTTTTTCAACAGTTTTTAGGAGCCACTGAATAATAGAAAATAAAAAAAACACATTGCATAATGATATAGTGTATAGAGAAGAATATGCAGAAACCTCATCAACAAATCAAATGTAATTTAAAAACAACATGAACACTTGATGGACGATCTTGGCGGGGGTGGGGTCGATCTTTGAACAGTTTTCATAACTGTAAAATGTATTGGACAAATATGAAAGTTGCTTGATTATTATGTTAAACTCACTGGGTTTAAACTCACTGAATCACAGGTTGTTGTTTTGACTTTTCAAATAAAATAATTATTTTATCTTAAATAGTAGATAAAATAGTCATCATTCAATCATTTCTCACATATTTTGGGTATAGTGACAGATGATGACATTTCAAAAATACATATGTTTAGTCAGCATTACAAGTCGAAACCAGGGGAGTATGAGTGTTTTTTGTTTTCCTTCAGTTGATCACAGCGATAAAATGATAGTATAGCTTCTTTGAATTCTGAGAACCAGACTTGGTTTCTTATTTCTGTTCTTCAGTAACAATCTCTCCTGTCAATATATTGGAACAAGAAGTGTCTGTGTTAAGGTGTCAGCATTTATCACTGTATAAGGCCTTGTCCACATATAGGTAGGATTTTCTTCCTCCTCCGTCTCAAAAAATAATCCTGTCCACGCACGCTAAGTTCTCAAAACATATTCGTCAGCATCAGCAGCCTAGCCAGAAAAGAGACTTTGCGAGTGCATCAGGAAACATACATAGACATCAAATGCCCACATAGACATGAAACTTATAATTCTAACCATATATTACAATGAGGATCACCAACATGGCCATAAACTGTCTATATAATAACATTACAATGAGGATCACCAACATAGCCATAAACTATATAAAATCTAACAAATACATTAAGTTACACTAAAGATCACATAATAACGCTTACCGTTAGCTGCTTGAAGGGCGAGATGGCGTGGCCTTGAATGCATCAATGATTTCATCTGGGTCTAACGTCTCTGCGAGTTCTCGTTCAAACATTTGCAACGTTAGGCTATTTACTCTTTCTGTGAGCATGCTTGCTCTGCTGCTTGATTTGATTCGGTTCACTGCTTAAAACAAGCGCTCCTCAGAACAGCTTGTAACTGGCAATGTGACGAAAACACGCAGTAAACTGTTCATTTTGGGGAAAATTTCTTTTAGTGATCTCTATTAGGGATGAGTACAGGTGACCCCGCTCCACCTTTCTTTTAAGCAGCTGCAAAAAAAACTGTTAGTTCAGGACTTTCCACTCCAAGTCCATAGTGTTTGCGAGGCACCTGCAATATCTGCATTTGGTCAAAGTCGTTTGATGCGGGCAGTAGGGAGTCAGCAGCCTTCATTATTCTATGAGTCACACCAAAAGTGTTCAATTCTGTGAGCTGTCTGTCAAGAATGAAAGTCCATAAAGAATGCAAGTCGAGGAGAGACTCCAAGCCGAGTCTCTCGTCCCAATGAGCTAATCTTTGAGGACGAGTCCAAGTCAAGTCTAAAGTCTTTGAGGGCAAGTACAAGTCTGAACAAATACTTTAATTAAACAACAATTGCACAAGTTCAGATTAAAAAAATAAATAAAATTCTTCTTCTGATTTTTTTGGGCTGTGCCCGCTGCTACTTTGGGTGGCACTGGCAAACTCACCGCCCGACACCCAGCCTCCACCATTGGACTGTGTTGCCCCAACCAACACCCAATGCCCAGCCACCACCATCCAGACTTGCATTTGTTATGAATTGGTGAATAGAGTCACATATGTATGTGTAAGCATGTAAAAAATCTAGTTAGCAAAAAGTCCAGCACGAGGTGGTCACATCTGCTTTCACACTAATCACATAATGAACAAAAGTTAGAGCATCGCACAATGACGCCAAACGGAAGAGAAACCGACGCACAGTGTGACGTTACAACAGTTTCCCCCCGTGGACACATAAATACCTTTAATGTAGTTTTTTTTTAAACATTTTCACCTTGGACTATGTGTGTGTTTGTGTGTATAGGACATTCAGAGGAGAGCTGGTGCACACACGTGTGAACTGTCCACAGGGAAGAACGGAAGATCAGTAGTGCACAGCTGTCCACACAGAAGGACACACACACACACACACACACACACACACACACACACACACACAGAAGTAGACAGATAAATAGAAGACAAGGACAGGTAGCATAACAGAGAAAACACATTTATGCTTACTGGTGAAGAAAGTATGTGTGTGTTGGTATGTGTGAGAGTAAGCAGCCATTAGTTATGCATACTGTGTGGGTCAGCTGTCAGGGAGTTTTGACACCCCACTGTCAAGTGGCATTGACAGAAAGCTCTCACGCACACACACAGATCACAGAGTGCTGCAGTACAAGTACGTTTAGAGTTCAGATGGTTTGTAGATCTGAATACGAGATGTGTCAACTCATAGGACAGAACAGGATACAGTGTGCCATACTTCCACTGAATCCCTCTTTGTCTGACATTTGTAAGCAACAAAAAACTGTCATTTAATTCATCACTAGCTTCTCGCACTAGCTTTTAACAATTAGAATAAAACATCAGCCATCACCTGCTATAAACGTCCCCTCTCCTCCAAGACTACTCACAGCTTGGATACAATTAGCAAGGCACAGTAACAACAAGAATTAAAACCGCAAGTGGTGATGAAGGGACCGAAGCACCCCGAGCATGTCGGCGTGTGTCGCGACCGCGAGAGTGCGACCGCGGGAGTGCAGCCGCGACACGAGGCCAAGCAGCAGGCCTGACAGTCATCAAAGGTTAAAAAATTGGAGTGAGCCGAGACATCAAAGTTTGATGGTACGTTGTGGCCACGCCCTTTGACGAAATAACGTGCGGAGCACAACGAGAGATCTTCAACATGTCTAGAACACACTGAGATTGAGTTTACGATGATCGGATAAACACTTTTGGAGGAGTTCGTTCAGATAGCTAACCTGTGAACCGCGAATTTCAGCCATTCAAAAAAAATATGGCGGACTTCCTGTTGGGTT
Organism: Symphodus melops; assembly: GCF_947650265.1. Taxonomy (NCBI): domain Eukaryota; kingdom Metazoa; phylum Chordata; class Actinopteri; order Labriformes; family Labridae; genus Symphodus; species Symphodus melops. Next base: position 4,881,169 of record NC_136696.1, on the reverse strand, counting down.
TTGACCATGGGTGTAAGAGGATTTTATGTAGCGCCTGACATGCCCAATAAGCATAAAAAATGTCATGCATGTAGGACAAAGAAACCTCTATGGGGAGGCAATTTTTTAAATTTCATGGGGGCGCCACTGAGTCATTTAGCCACGCCCACTTATTAAAACAACATGACAAGTTTAATTTTTCTGCTGGGATCATGTGTGTTATGTTTGATGACTCTACGCCCATATTAAGTACTATAACAAACTACTTCCTGTTTGTGACGAACAACGTCGTCCGTACGTACGACCACGCCCTTTAACGAAATAACGTGCGGAGCACAACGAGAGATCTTCAACATGTCAAGATCACACAAACACTGACTTTTTGTCAATCGGATAAACGCTTTTATAGGAGTTCGTTCAAATAGGTAACCTTTAAAACGAGAATTTTCGCCATTAAAAAAAAATATGGCGGACTTCCTGTTTAGTTTTGACTATGTGTGCAAGAGGATTTATTGTAGTTCCTGACACTATTAACATACAAAAAAATTGTCATGCATGTCAGAGAAAAAAACCTCTATGGGGAGGTCTTTCAGAAAGGAAAAATATGGGTGCGCCGAGACATCAATGTTTGATGGTACGCCATTGCCACGCCCTTAAACGGAATAACGTGCGGAGCACAACGAGAGATCTTCAACATGTCTAGAATACACTGACACTGAGTTTACGATGATCGGATAAACGCTGTTGGAGGAGTTCGTTCAAATAGCTAACCTGTGAAAAAGGAATTTCGGCCATTTTTGTTGCATTCAAAAAAATATGGCGGACTTCCTGTTTGGTTATGACGATGGGTGTGAGAGGTGGCGCCACTGAGTCATTTAGCCACGCCCACTTTTTATGCCAACTTGTGTAGTTTTATTTTTCCACTGGGATCATGTGTGTGATGTTTGATGAATGTATGACTATATTAAGGCCCGTAACAAACTACTTCCTGTTTGTGACGAACAACGCGTCCGTATGACCACGCCTTTTGAGGAAATAACGTGCAGAGCACAATGAGAGATCTTCAACATGTCGAGAACACACTGACATTCTCATTATGTTAATGGGATAATTGCTTTTGGAGGAGTTCGTTCAAATAGCTAACCTGTGAAACGCGAATTTTCGCCATTGAAAAAAAATATGCCAGACTTCCTGTTTGGTTTTGACTATGGTTTTTATGTGAGATCTCGCATGGTGAATGTGCCTAAAAATTTTCGTGCACGTATGATGAAAAAACCTCAATGGGGAGGCCCTTTTGAAAATTTGAAGGGGGCGCCACTGAGTCATTTTGCGATTTTTTTTTACGAAATGACGAAAATATAAAATTTTTCGCCAGACCCGATGACGTTGGAGATTTTGATGAGTTTTCATTCACGTTCAAGCCGTCAAAAATGGCTCCAACTCGACGGAAGGAAAAAAGATAAAAAATCATTCGAAAAACAATAGGGTCCTTCGCACTGGTCAGTGCTTCGGTCCCTAATTAATAACAGACAAAGTCATCGATTTAATGGTTCAAGTTCTTTTCAGTGCCGGGAATGTCATAATTATGTGATTGTTTTTTGCTCAAAGAAACTAATTAACACTCCTTCACCTCCACAAACCTGCGGGAAGTTGCACATTTTGTGTGAATGCAAATGAAATAAAAGTGGCAATTCCATTTCTGCTCTACTTTAGTCACACCTGACTGACATGGCAGACTGATCACATTTACAAGTAAGCAAATAGCTTCACCTTGTCTTACGTGTTAAATAACGATCACACATATATAACGTGCAGTAAAAAGTAATGGAGCAGTGTTTGCCTCACAGCGGCCATTGTCAACATCTGTTGTCATAGAGACAGGACGGACATTCAGCACTTTTCTTTTCATCCATTAGTCCTGCTTGTATTTGGTTCACGCATTTCAGTCATTCTCCTGGTGTGTTTGGCCATTGAATGATTTTGTTTGTGTTCCACCACAGTGTTGCACAGGGGGCCAAAAAGTTTACCCCTGCTTTAGTGCAGAATAAAGGGGAAATGCCCTGCCAGTCCTTAGCTGTAATTTTTGTAAGTAAACGTTTTGTCAACGTTTGTCTCGGACATGTCTGCATCTGCATATAAAAAGTTTGGCCAATGGTCACTAAACCTTGGTGACATATAGCTTGCTGTTTTGTCGCGGTGGACTGCTGTGCTCGCAGGGGAAACTATTTTGATTGGTCAAATTTGCAGAGAAGCTTGGATTGAATGAATTTGTGTGAATTTTTGCGAAGGGACTGCTTCTAAGTCTTTGAAGGCAAGTCTCTCCTCTTTAAATGCAAGTCCAAGTCAACTCTCACGGCTTTGATGGGGAGATGCAGCAATTAACTCCTTTAATACGAGTTATTTTAATCAGCACCTAAACAACCAGCACACTGCAGAGTATGCTAATGCTAGCAGGGGAGACCAATACAACCAACTTAGCAGCAACTGTTGGACAAGAGAGAGAAAACGTCCAGAGAACAACTGTGAAATTGAGATAAAATTAACAGAAACTCATACAGTTCATTGCTCTTCATGATCAGCTGTTGTCAGTTATTGATAATACAGGGTATCGTCGTCTTAGGTGTACGAGAGCTGAAATAATAACAATAGCAACATTGAAAGTGTTTTGCTCATGTATGATAAATGTAGTGTTTTGAGATACCATTTCTAATGAATTGGCGCTTTACAAATAAAGATTGCTACTGAACTTCATCATACACAAACAGGTATTATGATATTCAATCCAGCCTTCATCTCTATAAATACTCTTGTGTGAAACAGTGTGATTGCTATTTGAGGTGTTTTCTGCACAGCTATGGGACTCATTATTCAGTACTAAGTGTACTAATGCCAGCACAACTCAAGGTTATGTTTTTGTATAAGTTCCAAAGCTGTTTTCACAATCAATTTATATTAAGAGGTGAGAAGTTGACAAGACGGTGAGCGGGAGAAGAAGAGAGGACTCAGTGTGTAAATCTGGCTTCCACGTTCATCCTGCTGCCAAATGACACATTCCTCTTCTCCACCATCATTTCTTTTGAATCCATCCCCCCTCTGACTCTCCCTCCTGCTCTCCTTTCCTCTCTCCACTTTCCTCCTGTATAACTGAATTTGTCTCTCTTTATGTTTCCCATCATCACTTCATTCAGTCACCGACCCTGTTATTCCCCTTTCTCCTTCTAAATTCTTCCTGTAGATCCAGTTTCTGTTTCCTTCACACTCCTTCTTCTCTTACTTATTTTTTAGCCTTTCACCCAGCTGGTTGCAGTATTATTTCTTCTTCTTTCCCTTCAGTCGTACAAGCCTGGTTTTCTTCAAATCTACTGCATAGATCGCTTCCTTCATGTTTTTGCAACACTGTATTCATACATTTGCAGCTACATTAATTCAATTTAATGAAATCTGTAACACATAAAGAGATGGTCAAAGTCCAAGGTATTGACGCACATTAAGTCCATAAGCGTTGATGCAACAAGTGTGTGTGCTATTGTTTGCATACCGAGAGTGTTTCTATGCTTGAGAGAGTGATGTAGGACAGACTAACAGTGAGGATTGGTCGCAAATGATGCTCATATAACCCTTATTAGTTACTCATCTCTCTATTCAAACTGGAAAGAGAGTACGCAGCAGCAGAAAGAACAGTGCAGTGAAGGTCCATCATTAATTGGTGGAAACTTCTTAAAGTTTTCACCTTTGATGAAGATAATTTCAGATAAACAGACCTGCAGAGTGAATGTTTTTCACTCTAAAAAGCTGTATCTCGTTATCCACTGAAGCAGGGGTGGCCAACCAGTCAGACACTAAGAAACACATGTTTTACTGTGTTACTGCCTCACATACAAACTCTCAGTTCATTCAAGTGCATAAACAAAAATATAACAATTTACAATAGAGTCCCCTCTACACAAACCAAAATGCAAATCATGTCGTAAACTGTTTCTTCATTGTTTGTAAGTCACTCCCCTTTGTTCACACTTAAACAACTGTTTGCCATATTATTGCAAATTGTCATAAATGATTCTGACCGTGCAAATAATTTTCTGTCTGGAGTTTGATTGATTAAAATTCATGAGAAATTCACGGTTTTACTTAAAAAATATTATACAGCTGTACAAGAACTCCACTGGTATATCAAATCCTGCTTAATGAAGATAGATGCCATCTTAAAATCCAAGTTTAATATGCCATGACTGGTTTTATATGAACAACAAGGTTGTGACGCACAAAGGGGAAATTGGACCAATAGGAGCGTTTCAGGGTGTAACATTACAAGTCATTCAATAAAGTCATTATTAAAAACATTATGTTTGTGTTTTAAAACTACAAGCCATCTTCCATTACTGCCAATGTTTGTTGTAATAATAATGTATACTTTATTAATCCCACGAGCGGAAATTCAGTTTACACTCTGTCTAATGAACATTAACACACACGTAGGCTGAGATACACACTCATGCAGAAACAGGATTCTAGTGACATGCATTAATGGAGAGGTCTCAGAGTGAGGGGCTGCCCAGCAGTTTTGGGGTTTGGTGCCTTGCTCAGGGGCACCTCAGCAGTGCTCAGGAAGTGGACTGGCAACTTTCCAGCTACCAAACCAATTTCCGGACTTGGTCTGTGCCGGAACTTGAACCGGCAACCCTCTGGTTCCCAACCCAAGTCCCTACAGACTGAGCTACTGCCGTCCCAATAACCTAATAGGTAAATATTTTAAGGTGAGTTAGAGACAAATGTGTGTTTATATAATATATTACAGTCTTACTGTGTACCGCAGTTTATTCCCCTAAAATCATGCTACTTCAAGGCACGAGTCCACAAGTGTGAAGGTCTGATTCACTGAGAATGGGTTAAGCAACGGGTTGCTCTGCAGCACAGTGATGGGGATTTAACCCTTTGTGTCTGCTATGTGAATTTATGATGTGGACTGATTTGCACAGGTGTAATAGGAGTGCACAACTCTTTTATGAATCAAACCCCAGAGACTCTAGAGCAGGGGTCGGCAACCTTTGGCACCCGTGCCATGGGTGGCACGCCGTGGAATAAACACTGGCACGCTGGCACCTCAGTGTTCCTCACTTTGTGTGTCCTGATTTCATGGGTTTGACTGACAGCTCCCGCCACAGCGTTGTAGCCGCGGTCCCGCCCACGTTCCCAGTGACCCCCACACATGATGTTGTCAACGATGGCTACGCCGGCTGTTAAAAAGGCCAAAACAAGAGCATTCCTGTCCTCCTGGACACAAGAGTTTGGTTTTGTATTTTTGAAGGGCCGTGCTGTGTGCACTTTATGCTGTGAGAATGTTGTGTGCCGAACATCAAGTGTTAAGCGGCATTTTGAGACGAAGCACGAGAAGAATTTCAAAGACCTAGCGGACAAAGCAGAGTCGATTAAATGTGCTGTGTCAAGGTATGACAAACAAGCTGGTTCCCTCAAAGTTTTTACCACAACTAAAAATCACGGGACAGAAGCAAGCTATCGCATTGCGCATTGCATTGCAAAACATGGGAAGCCGTTTACGGATGGCGAATTTATTAAGGAGGCTTTTCTCAGTAGCTCAGATGCTTTTTGAAAGCTTGCCAAATAAAGAAACGATCAAGTCACGAATAAAGGACATTCCCACGTCAGCTAAAAGTGTTCAGCGACGTATAGATGAAATGGCTGAAAATGTCAGAGCTCAGCAAACAGCTGGATTAAAAGATGCTGCGGTGTTTAGCATTGCACTCGATGAAAGCGTGGATGTGAATGACATCCCGCGTTTGGCAGTCATGGCAAGGTACTGTGATTCAACTGTCAACTTTGCTGCTTGAAGCCAATGCCTGAAACAACAAAAGGTGAAGACATAGCCAAGGCATTAATTGAACATTTTGAGGAACGAGGGATTAACATCGGAAAAGTGTTTGCAGTGACCACAGATGGCGCCCCCGCTATGGTTGGGAAACAAAAGGGAGCTGTCAAACTGATTGAAGAAAAAGTCGGCCACCCCATCATGAAACTCCACTGTATAATACATCAAGAAAATCTGTGTGCAAAAATGTCAAATTCGGATCTCAATGAAGTTATGGCCACGGTGTCAAAGATTATTAACTTCATAGTGAAGAGATCTGCACTGACGCACCGGCAGTTTCAGTCCCTGCTGGAGGAGCTGGGCAGTGCATACGCGGATCTGCCTCTTTACTCAGCAGTGAGATGGCTGAGCTGCGGAAAAGTTCTGGAGCGATTTATCAGCTGCTTTGATGCTATCAAGGCCTTTCTAGCCGAAAAGGGCCAAAGGTATCCAGAACTGGAGGACGAGAGGTGGATTGTAAAACTTATGTTTCTGGCGGACATTACGGGACAACTGAACAGGCTCAATCTCAGACTGCTAGGTGCAGGACAAACTGTTTTGGACATGTTTGAGACATGGACGGCTTTTGTCGGTAAGCTGGCAGTATTCTCAGGTGACATTTCCACCTCCGCTTTCCGCTACTTTCGACACCTGAGAGAGCTGTCCTCCCAGCGCCACATTAGCACCGCTGAAATAACCACGTACATGCGTGAGCTGGAGGCTGAGTTCACAACGCGATTTGTGGATTTCAAAAGGTACGGGCCAATGTTCTCTTTCTTGATCAAGCCCGACAGCTTTGATGGACATGATTTGGACGCTACTCTGTTCGACTGGATGGATGTAGAGGACATGGAAATGCAGCTGATTGAGCTGAAGAGCTCAACACTGTGGGTGACCGAGTTTGCAGAGCTCAGGAAACAGTTGGAAGCCACACCAGTGTGTATGGAGCCCACATCCTCACCTGCTGGGCATCTGTACCTGAGAAATTTTGCTGTCTCCAGGACATTGCAGTGGCGCTGCTGTCAGTCTTCGGGACAACATATCTCTGTGAGCAGGTGTTCTCACACATGAAACATGTGCTCAGCCCCACCCGCAGTCGGTTAACAACAGAGCACTCTGAGGCATGTTTGCAACTCAAAGTAACCAACTATAAGCCCCAGATCACAGAGCACAGCCAAGCTAAGCAGGACCAGGGATCACACTGACTATCTAGTAGGCATCTGATCATTTGATGTGGCCTCAGCCTACACAGGTTTTAGTTTAAATGTGTAGCTGTTTGTCCATGTCTTTGAAATGTTGATGTGGCTATTTTGTTAAGAATACAGATATGTTATTGTTTTATTATGATACAGATACAGTTTCACTTTTTATTATTATAAAGCTTGAGCAGATGTAGGTTTTAAGACAAGGCACTGTGGTGTCAGCTTTGGTTTGGCCTCTCTTCCCAGAGCACTAAGTTTGTGTTTTGAGATATATGGATGGAATAAAATTCCAGGTATAGTGGAAATTATTTTGTATTTTGTGTCATTTAACTTTGCGTTATTATTGATAATGGCACACTAGATGAGAAGAACATTTCAAACTGGCACTCCATGTCACAAAGGTTGCAGACCCCTGCTCTAGAGGTTAGAGTTTTTCAAATTACTTTTTCTGTTTTTCATTGGCCACTTATTCAAGCATCTTTTTATCCAAAGGACTAGCAACGGCATCTCAATTTGCTACGTGACTTGTTTTGTGAACGCAGTGCAGAATGGTAAAAAGATATTTTGTATTTATACTGACAACAAATCACGATATTAAAATCCAACATACGGTTATGAGAATCTTTCCAAACATCACTAGGCTCTTAAATTTCATTCTCAAACTTTGATTAGGAGCCTCTGTCTCTGCTTTCTGATCGATAGAAGGTTCTTAATTTTGTTCACTGAATTATTTCATTCTTTGCTCACAGGTGGATCTGGAGTGTTGTGTGTCTGAAGTTTTCTCCCTCAAATAAACTAGTGGCTGCACAACAGTAAGCTCTCCTAAATTAGTCTTATGTACATGTCCACAGCACAGCAACCGAGAAACATTTAAGGTCAAGGTTAAAGGGTTGAAAAGCAAAATTAATGTCCGCCCCTTATTCAGACACAGCATTCCTCTCAATATTTTACACATATCTTGTCACATCCCGAGACATGTGCAAATGAACACACATGCATTCTAGTACTCTGATACTTGCTGGCATTGAAGGAAACAAAAAAAGAGGGTGTGCGCACATTCACATACCCTTCAACCCTGCACACCATCTCCCTGTCAGGTCAACCTTTAATGATGCTGCAGGGAGACAGAAAGACAGAAGGAGTGTGATAAGGCGTGAAATATTGCATCTTCAAATTAAGTTGAGGTCATCCATTTTTAGGTTGGACAGGAGGGATGTGGGGGGGGGGGCATAAATTCTGAATGCAGCATGTTTTTAAAGAGATGCATTTGCATAATTTTTGGCAGATGATTGGCAGGAGAGGGCGTGGAGGGAAAGGAGAACAGGGAACGAGAAGGAGGCAAACATGAAGGAAGGAGGGATGAGAGATGCTGTGATTTTTGTAAACAGCTCAATATTTCATTGATAGTTCTGGGTTCTGCCGAACACGCGACTGCAGGTTGAAGAATGTTAAACCTGTAGCTCCACTGGCACATGCTAGGAATCTCTACAAATATAAAGTCCTGGTGTACTTGTCCTGAAATGACCCAAGCTCTTCTTCAATGATACCTAGACTTTAGTGTAATTTGTCAATTGGATTATAGCTTAAATATTAAAGATATGATGCAAGAACTTTACGAATATTGCAGACATTTTAAAAACATAATTAAAACACGTTTGTGAAGTTTTTTGTTATAAATCCCCTCTGATTCTGTGTTTCATCATGCCTAGATTTGTTGCAAGCAGGTCTTCCCAATGTAGCTGCAGGCTCAGCAGAACCTGTCAGGGAACACCAGCAGTCACACCAGCAGTACTCTAACCCAGTCGATAAAGACATTGATTTAACTTTGGAAAAGTTTGCTCATTATGGATCAAAAAAAAGAAAAATAAAGAAAACAAATAATGAAATGATTAAAAAGTAAAATACTTGATGTCATAAGGTCGGTATGTCAGCTGAGCTGTCTTTGAGTTTCTGAAAGTGAACAGTGTCATTCTTTTTTATCACTGAGTGCGTTTACATGGACATTAGTATCCCGGTTATGATTGGGGTTTTAAGTATCCCATTTTTGTATTTGTGCATATAAACATAATATCCTGATTTCAGAAACCGGGATACTGCAGGTTTTCTGAGAAACCCGGTTTTGCTACCTGGAGAACTCCGATAGAAAACGGGATACTGTGGCATGTATACGCCTTACCCCTGTTTCTGACAGCTGCCAACACCTGCGCAGGCGCAGACTCAGCCAAGTGACGTACACGTAAAACAAACATGACGGGGCCAATGAGATCGTCTTATTCTGGAGAGAGTAATAACTTTTGTTTCACTAATAAAACATAAAATATAATTGAAGCTGGGCTATAATATAGAGCACGCGGGCAAAAATAAATACGGCCCGATCTGGCATGCATCGTGGTGAGATCGCTTCGTTTTTATTCTGGTATAGCAGTGATCGACCTTTGTTGGATTGATTTTTTTTTAACTCTGTGGATGGACTGAGTTTGTTATGGATGAGCAAATGGCCGCGTTCGCAGAGGCCTTCTTTTTCCGTGGACTAAAAAGACAATTAAAACTTTGTTTGTTTGGGACTTTAGTTTATTTTGCATTCATAAAGGGATAAATTGAAGTGACATTTTTTTGTTACAAGCCTCTGTGTTTTCATGTTGTATATATTTCTAAATGTCCGCGGTGTTGTGTTGTAAAAAATAAACATCATGTGCGCCTGCGCAAATAAGATGCAGTAATCAGAAACCGGGATACTATTTTTGATCATGTATACAGGAATATAAATAACCAGGTTTCTCTGTAAGCATGTAAACGTCATATCCCGATTATGATTAAAACCGGGATAAGGCTCATAACCGGGATACTCATAACCAATGCACTCACTGTGACTTAAGGGAAACACTGTTGTGGATTAACTACGGTGATCCTGTAGGGACAAAATAGCATGCGATTTCAAATCAAAATGTATTCATTGCAAATGTATCACACTCTTGATTCTGTTTAAGAGAAAAGGCAGGAATCCTTTGCTTTGACAGACACAGACAGTCTAATTAAATCGACAGATCACAGCAGGTGGCAGTTCGTATGTTTAGACGTTGTTTTTTTCCGGCTGGCTGAACCGCACCATGCTGTGGCTTGGTGGATTTTTTAAACCTTGAGCCTTCTTTGACACATGTATCTTGTCAACAAGTAACATGTTTACTTTACATTATAAAATCCTGAGTGTGATGTGGGAGTTTGAAAAGTGAAGGCAACATGTTCACAGGGCAGTGACACATCACAAGCTAAGAGCACTTACTCTCTGGAACCTTCCTGTTTGAAAAGCAGACTGATTCTGATGATTAGATGGTGGAAACAGTGATGATAAAGCCAAAAAGATTATTTCTCTGGAGTCCAGACTAACCTTCTCATTTTCTCTGAGGGTCTGTGCTGATGATAACACACTTTTTGAACATTACTTAAAGGCTAATGTCCATCATCCCAGTAATAGTCTTCTCACTTCCCTAAAGATTATTGGCAGATTCTCCACAGGGGACAGAAAAGTAAGACAATTGAATTATAAATATGTATATTTTTATATAAACCTTTAAGTTAAATTTCATTTCATTTCCTTTTGAATAAAAAAAAACAGGCAATGCAGTGGACTTAGTAAGTATTGTACTTTATGATAACCCTATGATAAGGTCAACTACTGTAAATGGTTGATACAGTCTGATGTAATCCTAAAAGCCTGGTACAGGGGTTGTGAAAACCGTAACCGTAACATCAATGTTGTATTTCACAAATGAAGCAATGCTCTTTGCCTGTTTAAAAACCAAACAACAAATACAAAACAAAAGAATACATCTTACAATATGAAATGTCAACCGTTTGCACAGTGGCCAGTTTAACAAGGCATACAATCTGCTATCTGCCAAAAACCAGCACTTAGGTGGTTTATGACTGTATCTAAAAAAATGCTCTTTCTGCAGTTAGATTGTTTTTTTGTTTTTTTTAAATCAAATCTAATTTCCAATATCTTGACACACTTTCCTTAAGTGCGTTGTTTGCTAGGAGTGATCCTTACTGCTTGGAAGAATTTCCAGGACGCACTGATGCTAGATCCTAAACATACAACATGTTTAATTATTGTACCATTCCATAGCCTGTTGTGTGTCGGGGGAAAACAAAGGGCAGCCATAAGCACGCAATCTGTGGATTGTCAGGTGGAATCAAACATTAGCCAATTAGGAAGCAAGATTTTTTACTGAAGTTCAGCTCATGCTGTAACATGTCGCCTACAGATCATGTCATCTCCACAAACTGATCCATATTTTTGTTTTTTGTAAATGTTCAGTGTAAGAGTGCAAAACCTATTGTAAATTCTCCCTGCCTGTTGTCCACTGTTTTTGTTAAAAGCTTTTAAAACTCCTTTAGTGTGGGATAGGCATCGAGCATATCAGAGCTAGAACAATGGACAGCTTGAGTCAGTCTCTCGCTGGAGTTTTTTCTTCCAATTCAGGGTTCGAGCAGGTATTATTCTTTGACCATGTTTTTGCTGGTCTTAGGTGCAGTTGCTATTTGCTTCCTCAAAATTGCTACAAGCTATATTAAGTTGCAGTTTTTCTCGATTGTTTACTGTTACAGTTCAGAATCCATGACAGTTTACATGCATTTTCTGAAAGCATACCTCATACTATAAGAACTCTACACACAATTCCAAAATGACACACAATGGGCAAAACACCTCAAATCTCCTGCAAAATTCACAGAGGCAAACTTCACATTCGTAATAATGTAATTTCTTCTCAAAATGATATTTTTGTTTTCAAATGACACAAACCATCACAAATTATGAAAAGGCATTTATAAGAACCAGTTGAACACTGATGTGTTCAATGTAAAACACTATGATGAATGGAAAACACTTCTTCTCTATACATGATAATGGCTTAGGTGTAAGTGTATTGTAAAATATTTGAGAATATTGCTTTTACACTCACACAAATCCATCCATCCATCCATCCATTTTCCGCTTATCCAGGGCCGGGTCGCGGGGGCAGCAATCTAAGCAGAGACACCCAGACTTCCCTCACCCCAGACACCTCCTCCAGCTCTTCCGGTGGGACCCCGAGGCGCTCCCAAGCCAGCCGAGAGACATAGTCTCTCCAGCGTGTCCTGGGTCTACCCCGAGGCCTCCTCCCGGAGGGACATGCCCGGAACACCTCCCTAGGGAGGCGTCCAGGGGGCATCTGGACCAGATGCCCAAACCACCTCAACTGACTCCTCTTGATGTGAAGGAGTAGCGGCTTTACTCCGAGCTCCTCCCTGGTGACCGAGCTCCTCACCCTATCTCTAAGGGTGCGCCCAGCCACCCTACGGAGGAAGCCCATTTCGGCCGCTTGTATCCGAGATCTCGTTCTTTCGGTCATGACCCAGAGCTCATGACCATAGGTGAGGGTAGGAACGAAGATCGACCGGTAAATCGAGAGCTTCGACTTTCGGCTTAGCTCCTTCTTCACCACGACGGACCGATACAGCGACCGCATGACTGCAGACGCCGCACCGATCCGTCTGTCGATCTCACGCTCCATCTTCCCCCCACTCGTGAACAAGACCCCGAGATACTTAAACTCCTCCACCTGGGGCAAGGACTCCCCACCGAACCGAAGAGGGCAAACCACCTTTTTCCGGTCGAGAACTATGGCCTCAGATTTAGAGGTGCTGATCCTCATCCCAGCCGCCTCACACTCGGTAGCGAACCGCCCCAGTGTGCACTGGAGGTCCGGTTTCGATGGAGCCAACAAGACTACATCATCTGCAAAAAGCAGAGACGAGATCCTGTGGTCCCCGAACCGGACCCCCTCCGGCCTCTGGCTGCGCCTAGAAATTCTGTCCATAAAAGTAATGAACAGAACCGGTGACAAAGGGCAGCCCTGCCGGAGGCCGACGCGCACCGGGAACAGGTCCGACTTACTGCCGGCAATGCGAACCATACTCCTGCTCCGGTCATACAAGGACCGGGCCGCCCTTAGCAAAGGGCCCCGAACCCCATACTCCCGGAGCACCCCCCACAGGGCGCCGCGAGGGACATGGTCAAATGCCTTCTCCAGATCCACAAAGCACATGTGGACTGGTTGGGCAAACTCCCATGAACCCTCGAGCACCCGCTGGAGAGTGTAGAGCTGGTCCAGTGTTCCACGGCCAGGACGAAAACCGCATTGTTCCTCTTGAATCCGAGGTTCGACAAACAGCCGGATCCTCCTCTCCAGAACCCTGGAATAGGTCCCCAGGGAGGCTGAGGAGTGTGATTCCCCGGTTGTTGGAACACGCCCTCTGGTCCCCCTTCTTGAAAAGAGGGACCACCACCCCGGTCTGCCAGTCCAGAGGCACTGTCCCCGACCTCCATGCGATGTTACAGAGACGTGTCAACCATGACAGCCCCTGCACATCCAGAGACTTCAGATACTCAGGGCGAATCTCATCCACCCCCGGAGCCTTGCCACCAAGGAGCTTGCCAACTACCTCGGTGACTTCGGCTTGGGTGATGGACGAATCCACCTCTAAGCACTCAGCCTCTGCTTCCTCAGTGGAAGACGTGAAGGCGGGATTGAGGAGATCCTCGATCCTCAAACTACATCCCCAGTTGAGGTCAGCAGCTCCCCACCTCCACTGTAAACAGTGTTGGTGAAGCACTGCTTCCCCCTCCTGAGGTGACGTACGGTTTGCCAGAATTTCCTCGAGGCCGACCGAAAGTCCTCCTCCATGGCCTCCCCGAACTCCTCCCAGGCCCGAGTTTTTGCCTCCACGACTGCCCGGGCTGCGGTACGCCTGGCCTGCCAGTGTCCATCACGACAGGCACCAGAGACCCTGCGACCACAGCTCAGAGCAGCTGCTTTGACAATGGAGGTGGAGAACATGGTCCACTTGGACTCAATGTCCCCAGCCTCCCCCGGGATCTGTGAAAAGCTCGTCCGGAGGTGGGAGTTGAAGCAGACCCTCACTACACGTTAGGGCCTGCCAAGTCTGACCGGCTTCCTCCCCTGCCAGCGCATCCAACTCACCACCAGGTGGTGATCAGTTGACAGCTCAGCCCCTCTCTTCACCCAAGTGTCCGAGACACATGGCCGAAGGTCAGATGACACGACCACAAAGTCTATCATCGACCTCCGGCCTAGGGAGTCCTGGTGCCACGTGCACTTATGGACATCCCTGTGCTCGAACTTGGTGTTTGTTATGGACAAACTGTGACTAGCACAGAAGTCCAATAACAGAACACCACTCTGGTTCAGATCAGGGAGGCCGTTCATCCCAATCACCCCACTCCAGATCTCACTGTCGTTGCCCACGTGAGCATTGAAGTCCCCCAGTAGAACAATGGAGTCCCCAGTCGGAGCACTGTCCAGCACCCCTCCCAGGGACTCCAAGAAGGCCGGGTACTCCACACTGCCGTTCAGGCCGTAGGCCAAGACAACAGTGAGAGACCTGTCCCCTACCCGAAGGCGCAGGGACACGACCCTCTCGTTCACCGGGGTGAACTCCAACACCTGGCTATGAGCAAGCCCACACCAGCCCGCCGCCTCTCACCGCGGGCAACTCCAGAGAAGTAGAGAGTCCAGCCCCTCTCGAGGAGCTGGGTTCCAGAGCCCAAGCAGTGCGTGGAGGTGAGCCCGACTATATCTAGCCGTTACCTCTCAACCTCCTGCACAAGCTCAGGCTCCTTCCCCCCCAGTGAGGTGACGTTCCACGTCCCAAACGCCAGAAGCTGCGTTCGGGGATCGGGTCTCCGAGGCCCCCGCCGTCGACTGCCGCCCGATCCACATTGCACCCGACCCCTACGGCTTCCTCTGCGGGTGGTGAGTCCACAGGAGGACGGGCCCGCGTCATCCTTTCGGGCTGAACCCGGCCGGGCCCCAAGGGCAAAAGCCCGGCCACCAGGCGCTCTCCTGCGGGCCCCTACCCCAGGCCTGGCTCCAGGGTGCCGGGCAACGTCACGGTCCTTGATCTTATTCCTGTCTTAGGGGTTTTGTGAACTGCTTTTGGTCTGACCCGTCACCTAGGACCTGTTTGCCTTGGGTGACCCTGCTGGGGGCTCAAAGCCCCCAACAACATAGCTCCTAGGGTCATTCGGGTGCTCAAACTCCCCCACCACGATAAGGTAGCAATTCAGGGGGGAGACACAAATACATGATCAAATATATTTTATTTTACCCACAAAAACTATTTACACTGTACATCCCAACCAACACAAACTTACACATACAAAACAAAATAATTTACTGTCATGATGAGTCTTTCAGTTCTACAAAACAAAAAGTTAAATACTGTGTACAAAGTAGGAATACATTCCCCAAATACTTGAAACATACTTTATTTTTACAGTCCTACAGAACAGTTCACAGGCAATACTGTACTACTTTACTCATTGAGTATACTGTATTGATATGCAGTACTGCAATTTTCTAGTGAGAGTATATTTCTTACCTATTGTCATTTTGGAAAGTCTGGTTGATGGATGCTACAGTGTGCCTGCTCAAATTTGGCTGTACTCTTTGCCCAGCCTCCCTCATTGTTTTACCATGGTCCTCCTCTTACTCCTTTTGCTCTGGCTCTGTTTCCAATGTTGGCATCCATTGCTCCAAAACAGAAGAGCTTACCTGTTGTCCTTTTATGCTAAAGCTCAGATTGCTAATTGTACCACTGCGTGACAGGTGTTTGCCCATGTGAAGAGTCAGTGTGCATAGTAGGGCAATTAACTTCAGGATTTTGAATGGCAGTGTGTTCATTGTGAAAACAAGATATCTTCTTCATGAAAACTGTTTCAAATGCAGATAATTGTGTGTAGTGTTTTGAAAAAAAAGTGTGTTTCAGAACTGCAAATTGAGTGTAAAGCACGAAATGTGTTTGTAGTAGTGGTGGGAATTTAATACCTTAATTTTGATTAATTAATTACAAGAAACTTATGTGTTATTTTTTTTAAAAACGCATTTAATCACAGTTTGCTTCATGAAAAGCGCGGAACTGTTTGTTATTGCACGCTTTTTACGATACGCCGATTACACGTGACGTCAGAGTTCGCCTAAAGGCTACCAAAATACTTGGATGAAATCAGGCTGGATGAAATCACCGAAGCAATTCAACTCTCCGGTACCATCTCAAAGCAAAGCATGTCGGAGTTAGCACACAAACCACTCGAGCTACTAGCGCTAGCAGCTAGCTAGTATACAGCTACTAGTACAAACAAGAGGTGTTTGCAGCCCAAACTCAATTGACTCAACCAATTCACAAATGCCCTTGCTAAATGGATGCGATTAATTTCGATTACTTAATTTGAGAGCCCTGTTAGATTAATTTTTTAATCAAGTCCCACTCCCAGTATATAGTTTAGCAGAATTGGTTCAGGACGTTGGTGCATTAGTTACATGTTGTCATCATTGTGTCTCAAGTACCAGTAATTATGTGAACACTGTAATTTGCTATTTACACCACCTTGGCACAGAGGGTGAAAATGACAACTGCATTGGTTGGAAAATAGCAACGACCCTCTGACTGCACAGTGGTGTGCTTGGCTCAGGGTGTGAAAACGGGCCCTGTGCTTTTTTTTAAACGTTTTTCCAAACTTTTAAAAACCAGGGTTATGAGAAATCACCAGAATATCTATTTGGATGTTTTATTGTGTAGAAGTAGATAATTGTGTGAACTGTTCAGATCAAAGGCAATGTTATGTCGACCCTCTGTGTGTGAGGATCATGAGAAGTGGCGTCCTCATGTCTGTCTCTGTGTAATTGCTTTGTTTTGCTGAAGACAGAGGGTGAGGCTTCTATGGACTCTGTGTCCCCTTGACAGCACTCAAGGCAAGAAAGAAAAAAAGGATCACAAATCCAAAAACAGACATACATAAACACACATAGAGAAAGTTACACTCTGTTTTTGCCCACGCACACCCTCCATCTTTATCTGTCTTATCTGACCCATCTCCCTCGATGTCCTCCTGTGCTTTGATAAGTTGGCACTAAGCAGGAGTCAGAGAGGGGATGGTGAAGGCATAATGAGGAGAAGTAGGAGCAGATGAGGAGGAGGGGGTAAGAAGAAGGACAGAGGAGGAAGGAAGTAGCTAGAAAAAGAAAGAGAGGGGGAGAGGTGTGTGTGCTGTGTCCATGGTAGCGGTGGAAACACACTGTGAAGGGAGATTGGAGAAGGACAGCAGAGAGCACACCCACTCCTCAGAGCGACAGATTGAAGCAGAGAGAACGAGGGGGGTGATGAAGGAGAAGAGAGATAACACTGAAGATGAGACAAAAGTGAGGCAGGTGTGTGTGTCAGTTTAGCAGGATCAGTCAAACGATCACCCATGTATTCCCCATACACAATACACACACTCACACAACGATCAATCGCCACTTAGTGGAACACAACCCGCTCGCTGTGTTTTTGATGTCTGATTACCAGCTGGGACGCGATATAAAACTGCTCTATTTGTCCGTCTGTTTCTATTTATCTGTCTTTTACTCCCTGTCATATGCACACACACACACACACACACACACACACACACACACACACACAATCACACACTTCTTCCCTGATAGGAATCAGCTGTAGATGGATTTTGAGAGCTTTTAGAACCCAGTATGAGGTCCTCTGGAAAAAAGAGTGAGTCACACAATGAGCTGTAGAAAATATTACAGTTGTGTTATTGCAGACCTAATGTTTTAGTTCAGCGCTAATTAGCCAAGTGCCATTTGGTAGAAGCCTTAATCCAGAGTGGGTAACAATAAACGGGCAAATGAGCGCCTCTCACTTGCAGCGTCACTTCAGGTGGTGGAACAGTAATACATCTCTCTAATGAGGGCAGAGGTTTGTATCACATTCCTCGAGGAAATTGGGGCCTGAAGGAAGAATGTGGGGATTTTGCACTGCCAAACTGATACATTTGTGGTCGTCAATATGTATGTATGTATGTGTGTATGTGTGTATTCAGAGGAGTTTAAAAAACAACAACAAAACAATTCAGTGGAGTTTATATACTAAAAATCTCCCCATGATGATGTGTGATGGGATTTCTAGCTCACTTCTGTGTGACACCAAAGAAAGATTTTTAAAAGTTTCTGTGTGAGCTTGTAACTGAATTTGTGTGGTTTATGAGTGTAGTTTCTTTACTGCAGAGGTGTGTTGCTGAAAACACCTCCTGATAAGGCTGTTTCATAAAAAACTGGGGACTTTTATTGAAATAGATTTGGAAGTGGAATGTGTTTATTCTATGAGCCTTAATGGAGCTACAATTAGCGGAGATTTTCAATTGCACTGTGTTACGGCTGTTTGCTGCCCTGTACTGTTTGTCCCTTCCTGTCTCCTGCCCAGGTGAAGTCACTAATTGGCCAACAAGACTCACCTGGCTTCAGAGCTTAAAACAGTGCTGGCCTCAGACAGGAGGCATTTGGAGTTAGGCCTTCTGTGCCGATCAGTCCGGGATGTGTTGTGTTTTGTCATATTATTTTCTAAGTCGATCATCGTTATCATTTGTTTTGTGCATCGCTTCTTTTTGACTTTATTAAGGTGTTTTAAGTGTTTCATTGGTTTCATTTGTGGCTTGTTGTTAGCCCCACAGAGCTGCGTTATAGCGGGCTGTAACAACTGTCAGCAGGTTTCTTCAGCCTGTTACTTTTAATCATGTTGGACATAAGGGCGTGGTCATACTGGCAATCAGTACTGTGCCCAAGCACACTTGACCAGTGTGTCTGTACTGTACTCAAGCACGGTACACTACCTTGACTTTGGTACACTTTAAAGAGCAGCCCACGAGCTCAAGCACGTGGGTACGTGACACTGACAGCCTTCATTAAGGGAAAATACAGAGTTCTATGGCTGTATCTGTCTAACATGGCTCAAAATAAGTCAGTAAAGCAGCTGTCATGTTCTCCATGTTTTTCTCCAATGTGCAGATGCGGACTCGACCGTTTGTCCCTTTTTATTTTATTTTTCTCGAGTCCGTCTGTTTGTAAGCTGAGCACGCTTCATGATAATGCATGTGCTGTATTATGACATTATGTCCAAGAGGTAATCGTGCTCAGGAATGGTTAGTCTGGATGGCGGTGCAGTGTGACCGAAGGCCGTTCCGGCCAGCAAGGAAATGGCGCAGTGGGGAAGAATCGTGCTTGAGTATGGCAGGGTACGGATTGCCAGTGTGATTGCGCCCTCAGTCAAGTGAGATATCAGTGTCAACAGACCTGTAAGCTACTAGACCTGTTGTGATGGAGATGCAAACATCCATTCCAGCAAAAGCTAAGGTGAAAACCTCAGACAGAAAGAAAGAGATATGCAGCGGTGCTATTTGCACTTTAAACTGGTAGTGACGGTTTTGCATAAATTCATATCATACCGGTGCAGGCAATGAAACATGGCTAATCGCGCACTCTGTTAGTATACCTACATATAGCATAGTATACCCGATATTCTTTTTTGCATAAGTTTGACTATTAGAATGTTTTTGCAGTCAGTAGCATGACTCTGAAGGACCTTTCATCCCTCCATATACTTCTCATAAACCTGGGTGTGTATCTTTGGGTCATTTCAGTCAGATGGATTTAAAATACATGTTGCTGAACTTGTACCTGATAAACAGTGGACTGTCCCACATTAGTAGATCTGTTTTTAGAAACACATTTTCTATGGTAAACACATCAGTGACAGCATTTCTTATAGGCCAGCATTTACATATACAGAAGTCCTAATCTCAACGAAGAACCAAGTGTCGACCTCCAAAGGTTACAAAATTGTTTGATGACATGCTCTGCTTGATTATCATGGTCAAGCATTAAGGAAGAACAGAATAATGAATCACTCATTTCACCACAGCTGCTCAAAAGATCTTTATTTTGTTTTAAGTTCGGTGAATCACAGAGGGATGCTGGCTACGGTGATGATAATAAATGAGTGTCAGTATTCACTTCTTAGCAATGTGATGCAGCATCACCTTGAACTGGAAGTGATTCAGAAAAGACTCAAATGTTTTAGATTATAAAACTTTGATGGTTTGATGTTGATGTTGATGGTTTTTATTTCAGAGTTTGGAGTTCTGTTTTATTATTCTCTAACGTTGCCTGTTTTCTCAGTATAGTCTTCTTCCCTGTGCCTCTTTGTGTTTCTTCAGTGTTCCATGTTTTATGTTGTAGTTCTCAGTGTTGTCTGGTTTCCTGTCTCTCTGTCTGTGTTTTCCTCCTGTCTGGATTACCCTCATTAGTCTCACCTGTGTCTGATTACTCCATGTCTATTTAGTCTCAGTGTTTCTTCCCCTCTGTGTCAGTTCATTAGTCTGTTGGTGTAGTTTTTTCGTTTGTTCCTGGGGCCTGTACTACAAAGCAGGATTTGAGGTTAGCGAGGTAACATTAGTTACCCTGGTTTTTCAGCCCTACGAGAGTCGTTCACTTCTTACCGAGGTATATCGCCACGGTAACTTATGCTGCACACCTAACCTGCTCCGGAGCAGGTTATGTTGGAGATAAGAGATTAACCTGTGAAACTCTCCGCCCACTGACCAATCAGATCCTTCCATCGCGGAGCTCCCAGAGCTGATGATATTTTCTTATGGCTTTGAATTATATTTTAATATGAATGTTTAATGTCTCCATGCCGCTGTCTTGTTTCTTTTGACCTGCTTTGGAATTTGTTAATGATTTGTAAATTTGTGGTCTATGTTAAAAATGGAAAAAAAAGCATAATTGTAAAAAAGAAAAGTATAGGTGCCCTCTTTCCCAACTTTACTCATCCTCACATAGATGGCAAAATATGCTTGGTTAATGTCCAAGCAAGGGCACCAATGTATTGCACATCAACTTTTTGCTCCAATGTAACATTTCACTGATCGTCTTAGTAGCATCCACACAGTTTGTTGTTGTTGTGAAAACATTCAGGCTTTAAAAAAACAATCTAGGTGTGAAAGCTGTTTGTGCGGTTGACTGCAAAATAAACACTAATGAGGTTTTAGTTTGTGTGAGTGATAATAGCCCTGTGTGGCCATCACATCGCTTTTTTGTAATTCCCTGTTTGTGCACAGCCTGATCCAAAAAACAGATGTACTCTGAGCCTAAGGTTGCAGGAGCAGAAGAGAAGATTGTGTTTGTGAAAAAAACAGTCACACTTCTTCCAAAACAGAAATTAGACTGACGTAACTTCTCCAAGATTATATACATTTCTTAAAAGGGAGTGGAGAGATCAGCCAATGATGAGAGGAAACTAGTGCAAACACTCCAGAAAATATGTATGACTCTGGGAAAACCATATATATTATATTTCAATTATATGTCAAAGTAGAACTAAATGTAACCTCTTTTCATTACACATTTAATCAAATGTGAATTTTCAGTTGCGTGTTGTGGGTGATGGTGTTGGCTGCACCTGTGGATATGAAGCATGTGTCAGCATTTTACACTGGTATATTTGTCCCACCTGTATATAGGACACAGCCCCTTTGTAGATTGAATCAATAGGTATTGTGTGTCTTATACACTGCGTGTGTGTGTGTGTGTGTGTGTGTGTGTGTGTGTGTGTGTGTGTGCGTGCGTGTGTGTGTGCGTGCGCATATGTGAATTGTGTGATTCAGATGAGCAGGTTGAACAGCAGCCTCTGCTTATCAGTGTATGCATGGGTCAATGTTAGCATGTAGCACAAAATGCTTCTGAAGGCCCTGACACACCAAGGAGATCATCAACCTAGTTTTTCTGTGTCTGGCTCCATCACTACCCATCGGCCATAAGCCTTTTGTCGGCATCGGCATGTTGAATCGGCCACCATGGTCGGTGGAAGAAATCTCTCTGATTGGCTGAAAGAGCGTGCTGCTGTAATATCCAGGCTTTCACTCCTTATTGCTGTTTCTTTTATTTGTTGCCTTTGCCTCTTCTTTTCTTTTTCCAGTAAAAGACCAAGGGCTGACAACACAGCGGTGTGAAAATGATCTCCTTGGATCATAACAACGGACTACCGCTTCCTGCTGGCATGGAGAGTTATTTCCTCTCACGCATGTGCAGAACGTTCGAGGAGCCTGGCTGTTGTCTTTGCGCCGTGTTCAAGCGCAACTTTGTGGTCGAGACGTGAGGGAAAAGATTAACTTTGGCATGAATGTCACCTCAAAGTGATATAAAGACTTCAAAAGAGCTATCCAAAAGTTTTATTTAAAAGCACATCTTCATCTACAGTGAATGTCTTCAAACCGCTGTCATTATCTTAAACAACAGAAATAAAAGACTGTCCTCCTTTGTCCATTTTAGAGAGAGAGAGAGAGAGAGAGAGATAGATAGATAGATAGATAGATAGATAGATAGATAGATAGATAGATAGATAGATAGATAGATAGATCCAAGGACTTTCTCGTCTACTCTACATGAATAACAACACAGGAAAAAAAAGAGAAAAAGATGGTGGAGGAGGTTAGAGGGAGGGAGGGAGGAGGAATGGAGAGAAGGCGTAGGCTGACATGGTCATGTGTGTGTGTTTGCGTGGCTCCTCTTCATTCCTGCCTGCCTTGTGCTAGCTGAAGGTTGAGCCTTGGGCTCCAATGACAGAACCCGTCGGCAAGCAGTGAGCACCCTGTTCCTGTAAGTGTCTTTTTGTGTGTGCGCAGACACACTCTCAAATGCAGAGGCAGGTTCCTGGTAGCCTTGGGCATCCAGGACCCACACATTGGAGACACACTCTGCCTTTGTTCCTTCCAAACAGCTCTATAGAAAAGTAATGAAGACAGGAGAGCCAATTCAAACCTCTCTGTCGCTTATTTCATTTTTCACTTCATTTTTTCCGTCTTTGTGTTTTTCCGATTGTCAGTCTCACCTTTTATTCTATCCCTTTGTCTCCATCACCATGATTTTGTCTCTGTCCGCTGTGACAGACATGACATTTTCATTTCCCTGCATATGTGACTCTACTCAGCTTTCTTTTCTAAATGTACACAACTATTAACTGTTTCTCTGGACTGGATACAAACTGATATTTGCTGCTGTTTTGGAGCCCAAATATAAATGGGTGTTAGAATGTGACTACTTTTTTAAGGTTTATTTTGGGGTTTTCTGTGCCTTTATTTGAGAGACAGTGGATTGAGACAGAAATTAAGGGAAAGAGAGAGGTGCGAATAGCCTACAGGAGAGGGCCACCCACTTTTGTCATGGTTTGGTTTTGTTTTTGTCTTTCGTCTTGTTTTATTTTTCATGTTTTCCTTAGTGTTGATTGTTTCCTTTGTGTGTTTTAATGTTTCATAGTCTTGTGTTTACTTTAGTCTTTAGTGTGTTTCCCTGTTTATTACCTGTGTTGTGTTTTAAGTGTAGTCTTTAATATTTCCTATTTTATTTTGTATATCTGGTTTTGGTGGTGTCAGTGTTGGGTTTTACTTTTTACTTGTCCTCAAGTGTTCTGGTCTTGTGTTTCCTGCCTGTGTGTGTTGTGTGCCCTGATTGTCCTCACCTGTCCTATTAGTCTCACCTGCGGCTGATTAACCCCTGTCTATTTAGTCTCTGTGTTTTCCTCAGTCTCTTGTCGGTTCATTGTCTTTTTCCAGTTGTAGTCTGTCATGAGTGTCTGTCGTTGCCTGTCGTTTGTTCCCTGTTTTTTTGGATTTAAGTTTTGAGTAAGTTTTTGTTTTGTGTTTTTGCCTTTTTGAGTTTGAGTTTGCCTCTTGTTCAAATAAACCTTTTGTTTGCTGCAATTGGGTCCTCCTTCCCTGTTTTCTGCCTGGTTACGTGACAACTTTAGAGGACCACAGCCTCCGTACATGGGGCTACGCACGAATCACCAGACTAGTCTACCAGTGCCCTCAGTTGTGGCTGCTTTTGAATTTTAAGCTGTCTCCTTGATGTGGGGACAGCTTTAAGAAACAACTCTAAATGTATGGTTTCTTCATGTTCAGAAAATTACCTGTAATTTGTGCGTGCCGAACACAGTGTTGTTCTGAGTATAAGACAACTCTGATTATATGACGACCCGATTTCAAGATTATTTGGGTAAAAGTAATATTTGAAGGCCAAATCTTTTTCATTTCGAAATAAAGATAATACAAACTCATATACTGAAATGAGATGTATCATTGTTTTCAACTAATTAACAGCTAACAAAGGTCCAGAGGAACTGGAACACCAGGATTTTTTCTAATAAACTGGTGATATCTTGCAAGAGTAGTGTGCAGGATTTTTTTTCTCTTTTCAATCCCCATGAACCTGTAAACTTTCAGAGCATCATTCCCTAAATGTTAAGAATGCTTCTTGTAATTAGAAGTAGAAGCAGTAAGATTTCTTTGTTAAAGAATTAGCTGAGCAAACTCAATTCTTTTACTTGCCAATAAGGACAGCCTGCTAAATGAGAGGAGTCCATAACGACTGATTAAGGAGAAAAACAAGTTTAAACCAGATGTTTTTACTCAGTGTTTTTTTTTTTTTAACCCAATCACAGGTGCCAATTCAGTGGGTACTTCTGGTCCAGAGCACACGAATGGTCACTTTACATGGCTAAGAAAAAGGCACAGAAGGCACAGTGAGTAACAAACAACCCATTGATAATATAGTCACTGTGTGTGCCTGTGTGTTGATGGTTATTTGATTATATCTGCTTTGATCGAGTGCAGTAGCTTTAGACTTTTATCATTTGTTGGACTTGGTAATATGAGAGCCTCTTAACCCTTGCTGGTAGGTTGTTGTTTTATTGGGTGTACAACATTACTGTGCTATACAATAAATATAGATTCATGCTTTGTAGTTCTGGTTGCTTTGTCTAGCACTTGTCTGGTCCATGCCAATTGTTAAACTTTTGATTTGCATTCACGTCATCTCATTAAGAGCTCTACAGTGAGTAACTGACAATAAAATATGAGGGAGTAATAAATGAAGGAGCAGAGCAGGTGAATGACTTTCAGCACCACGGGCAGCTGATGTGTGCATTACAGGTCTCCAAAGGTTTAATGCTCCTTTCAGCAAGCTTAAATAAGTCTCAGACATACCTATCCTCTGTATTTCAGCCCTGCTCAAAACAACACTGTTTTTATAACTGTAGCTCTTTAATACAGGTTAGCTGAGTTTGACCACGCTCCTCTCTGGAAGGGCTTGGGTGGCTTGGGTTTTTTTTACACTACGCCTAATTGTTTACAGAGAGAAGGCAAACTCAGAGGGCAGAAGTGGGAGTGTCACCCATCTGCACATGGGCATCATCACCATGATGAGGGGGGGGACATTAGTCCATGACTGGCCTATTTGTCCAGCGTTGTTTCCATTGCTTCACAATCAAGTTTGTTCCACTTTATCTGGAAGAGATTACTCACATTAATAGAAATCCATATTTTCCTCTGAAGCAAGCCTCTGTCGAAGTTTATCAACAAGGTAGCGTCAGTGACAGTCCTTGTCAAAAGGTCAGGTCATATTGTTGTTCATTTCAACAAAACAATGAAAACATAAAATGCAACTTTATTATGAGTCTAGGTTGTTTTGTTTGTTTGTTTGTTTTTATCTTCCATCAATATCACTTGGGTTGCAATAGTTCCAGAGATGGACATAAAGAGTTTGTTAACAAAGAAGAGGAAAGTAAGTCAGACCTGCACAAGTTTTTCCTTTATTGTCCAAACAGCCAGCTTTTTTCATAACAATGCTAGCACGCATACATATAGGCTATAGCATTAGCACCAGTCAAAGTCTCCAAGATCCATCTTCTAGCATTAGAGCAAGTCAACAATGTCATAAATGACCATTTATTT
The DNA here is from genome assembly GCF_947650265.1 of Symphodus melops. Classification (NCBI taxonomy): domain Eukaryota; kingdom Metazoa; phylum Chordata; class Actinopteri; order Labriformes; family Labridae; genus Symphodus; species Symphodus melops. The sequence goes on along the minus strand of NC_136696.1, from coordinate 4,855,443 downwards.
AGCCATTACAAGTAAAACAGCATTAGTTGCTTTTTTTTGGGGGGGGGGGCGTAATTTTTTGTTTGTTATTTCAATATCTGTGTATTTGGTCTACTGAAGCGCAACATGATTCACAAATGACCAATGTATAGTATCAGTTTATTTTGACTCAATATAAAGGATGCTGAGCACATCTCCATGTCTCCCCCCCTTTTAGTTCTCAAAAACATCTCTGACCACATGAAAATGCAAAACGCACTTTTTGCGCTGTCATGAGCACGCCATTAGACCATGTCGCCCCTCAACCACCGCCATCTGACAGTGTCGTCCCCCTGCATATTTTTGCATAATTATGCTCTTTTGTGAAGCGTCTCGAGATAACACTTATTATGAATTGGCGCTATTCAAATAATGATTGATTCTTTACATTTTCTTGCCATTCCTCTGCAATCACCATTTCAAAGAAGTCCATTCTGGTGTCTCTGCTCGTGAATATAGTCAGAGAGTGTCACGGTCTCGGGTAGAAAAACATGGAAGGAGGACCCAATTGCTGCAAAAACAAAAAGGTGATTTATTAAAACAATAATCCAAAACGTCCAGAAAACCAAGCAGAGCAAAAAACAAAGTAAATCCAGGGAGCAGAGGGAGACTAACGAAGGACTACAGACTACAGGAGACATACAAACTACAATAAACTGACAAAGAGGGTAATAAACACAGAGACTAAATAGACATGGGGTCATCAGACACAGGTGAGACTAATATAGGTAAACAAACAGGCGTGAAACACACAAGTGTCAAAGAACACAAGACCAGAACACTGAGGACAACTACAAAGTCAAACCCGACACTGAAAACACAACCTGAACAAGATATTACAAAATAAAACAGGAAACACTTGAGACTAGACTAAGAAACATTAAACCAGGAACCCCAACACAAAAGTAAAACATGGGAACAACATCACAGACAACATAGAAGACACAAACACTGACGACTGAACTAAGAAACACTGGAAACACACTATGGAAACAATGAGAACGTAGGTTAAAAAGTGTAACCATGGTTCTCTGAGTGAAGAGACTATCTCTCCACTACATATTTCATATGTATGGGGCTGACCCACGGGGTCAGGTGACGTTGTGGACAATTAACTTTAAGACAATCCACCTGTGAGGTGGCTAATGACAGTATAAGAGCACCCGTGCACCACACTGTCACTGATTAAATTTTTGATGGAACATATCCCCGTGTGGCCTCGAGCTGGAGAGATAGTCTCTTCACTCAGAGAACCATGGTTACACTTTGTAACCTACGTTCTCTATCGTATCGAGACTATCTCTCCACTACATATTTCATATGTATGGGGCTCTGTAAGACACACCACAAGGGGATAGAGCAGCACCCGCCCAGAACAGGAACTGTGTCCTTCGAATGAGACGTCGCCGCCACCAGTGCTCCAAACAAAAACACTCACCACGTGGAAAATAACGAACTATATACAAATGTACCAATATACACCTCCAGGTCAGCAGCTGACAGCTGACTGCCTGTTGCCATGGCGCCAGACGCTACCAAGGCCAGCCTGCCCTGCAAGGCGCTAAGGCTTGACTAGAGAGGTGCAGTTGCCACTCCGAACAGCCACGCCAGGCTGACGGACTATGGAAAAAAAAAACGTTATGCTATTGCTGGCCTACCCCAAGCACCCGTTCACTGAATGACATGCTTGCAGCCACATTAATTTGGTAGAACCGAGCAAATGTAGATGGGCCAGACCAAGTAGCGGCCGTGCAGATCTCACTCAGAGATGCACCCCACCACAATGCCCAGGAAGCTGCCATGCCCCTGGTAGAGTGCGCCCGCACCCCCGAGGGACAAGGGACCCCTATGCCCACATATGCCTGCTGAATAACCTCTACAATCCAGTGGGAGAGACGGGCTTTCGACAAAGGTTTACCGCGAAGCTCCGGTTTAAAACGGACAAATAACTGGTCTGTCATCTGGTTTGTCCGAGTCCTGAACACATATGTCTGAAGTGCCCTTACTGGACATGCCAGTGAGCGTCTTCGCTCCTCGTTTTCTCCTTGCATGGAGTAGAGAGACCGGAGTTCAACACTCTGCCTCGTCCTCGATTCCGAAAGGACCTTGGGGAGAAATACCGGGTTCAGTTGCAGGACCACCCCCGCACCCTCTGGTCGGAACCTGCAGAGGTCCGCATGAACGGAAAGAGCCTGAAGCTCTCCAATCCGCCTGGCGGTGGCTAGCGCCATCAATAGGGCCGTCTTAAGGGATAGCCACTTCAAGTCTACCGCATCCAGGGGCTTGAACGGAGTCCGTTCCAGAGCCTTGAGAACCAGCTCCAAATCCCAAGGTGGGAGAGCAGGTCTACCATGGCGACCTATACGTCGTCTGGCCCCCTTCAGAAATTGGGACACAAGGTTGTCCACTTCTTCTGACAGCTGGTCTGCTGCCAGATTGGTCACCCCTGGCACATGAACCGCCCTCAGGTACTGGGAACCCAGGCCGCCCTGCCTGTTGACATATGCCGCTGCAGTCACACTGTCTGTTCTTACAAGCACGTGCTGATCTCGAAGCAGCGGGAGAAAATGGTGAAGGGCGAGGTGAATCGCCTTCAGCTCCAAAATGTTGATGTGCTGGGCTGTGCTGGGACCGTGCCAGCGACCGCTGACACCATTCCCCCTGAGCACTGCCCCCCAACCTGTCAGAGAAGCATCCGTTTCCAAAAGCTGGCGATGCGTCACTGGGCCCAGTGCCAATATTTGTCTCGTTCTCCCACCAAAGGAGGGCCGACCGCAGCCGTCTGGTGATGAGCACAGGGTGTTGCAGCTGGCTTCCTGGGCTCAACCCTAGACCCAGGAGATACCGCTGCACTGGGCGCATATGCAACAGGGCCAATGGCACAGCCTGGACAGATGATGCCATAAGCCCCTGGATGCGGAGACACAGTCCCCATGTGACCTTGTCGCCTAGTCTGAAGTGTGAGAGACATCCCCTGAGGGCAACCTGTCTCCCTTGAATCAATGTTAGTTGTGCCGTCTGCGAATCGATCATCAGGCCCAAAAACTGCGTCTTTTGTGATGGCACCAGTCTGCTTTTGTCCCAGTTGAGACGCAGACCTAGATGTAATATGTGGTCCAGGAGCAAGGATAGATGAGCCCGACATTGCTCTACTGAATGTGCGCACAGGAGCCAGTCGTCCAAATAATTTAAAATCCTGATCCCTTTCAGTCGCAGCGGCGACAACACTGCTTCCATGCACCTGGTAAAGGTGTGGGGAGCTAGTGAGATCCCGAATGGGAGGACCTGAAATTCGTATGTCTGGCCTCCGAAGACGAATCTGAGGAACCGCCAATGCCCTTCCCAGATGGGAATTTGGAAATAGGCATCTTTCAGATCGATGGTGACAAACCAATCCCCCTGCAGATGGACTGTTTCACCCTTGGGACAGTCAACATCTTGCAGGGCAAATGTCTGAGATATTTGTTGAGTCCCCTCAGATCTAAAATGGGAAGGAGAGTCCCGTCCTTTTTGGGGATGAGAAAGTACCGGGAATAAAACCCCGCCTGCTTGTTGCCTGGTGGAACTACCCTGATGGCTGCTTTCCTCAATAGAGCAGCAATCTCGACCTGGAGCACCGTTTTGTATTTCGGATTCATTACTGTAAAGACAGTTGGACTCCGTGAGACCGGAGGACGGCGGGCAAACTGAATACGATATCCTTGGGTCATCGTAGAAAGTACCCAGGGGTTTGTCCCCAAAGCCCTCCAAGCTGTGAGACGTGCACCAGTCAGGTCGCGGCGAGCCGGACCCGGGCTGGCGTCAGGAGCGAGGCGGGGGCTGAGGTCGTCCCTTGACCTGGGTCCCTGCACTCTGCTTGCCTTTACCTCGTCCCATGCCACGGCGAGCGTTAAGGGTAGTCCTCAGATCTTCTGAGTCCCATCTGGGCCTCTGTATCGGGGCAGGGGGCTTGCTGGACTGTCCAGTTCCCCATCTGCGACGCTTTACCAGCGCACCAGAAACCTCGTGGGCACAGCGCTGCACTTCTCGGGCCTGTTGTAACCGAGTTGTAACACCTGGTCCAAACATAGCTGAGGGATCAACAGCCAGTTTCAACAGGCAGCTTTGGTCCTCAGGCTGCAAAGCAGACTGCGATAACCAAAGTTGGCGTCTTGTCACCCAGAGAGACGCTATGCCTTTCCCAGCAGCTGCCACCTGCTGTTTCATCAACTGCGCCATGACTGATGAAACCAGCTGCAGCTCGGATACAATGGAGCCATCATATCCGGCCCCCCAGCTCATTTGACAGCCGCCTATGATACAGCGCCAGGATGTATCGAAGCGTGACGGCGTCGGGGCCTGGCACATGGTGGTATCCACCCCTAATGCCTTGGCCGCCCGCCCCATCAGGTCTCTAAATCGGGAGAGCTCACTGCCCCCGTCCATCTCCTCTGGTGCCGGGGCAGTCTCCACTTGCCATGGGGGAAGGTCATCAACAAAGTGCCCTAGCACATCTATTTCGACCTCTTCCTCATCCTCATCCCCTTCCGCCTCGCTAGCTATCTCGGGCAATATCCTCCTGAGAGGGAGGACAGGAAGGGGATTCCTGGAGCCACAGCCAGGCTCCGCCCCTCTGAGACGCTTAGCCTGTCGGGACCCAGTGGGCGGAGAAGCCTGCTCAGCCCCTCCAAACACCCTGTAACGGGCCTCCAACGACCGTATTGGAATTCAATTCATGCAAGAGGAAGGGTTCTCTCTCGCCATTGTGGCGTGGTTAACTCCAAGACACAACACACACCTCTCATGTCCATCCTCAATGGGCATCCGCGCCCCACAACCCTCACAGTTATGGCCTCGCCATCTCGCGAGATGACGCGAGGCAGCGAGACGGGCGGAAACCTCGCGAACTCCCGCGAGATGTAGGCGCCGCGGTTGTGGATGAGGAAGTGCTAACTGGGTAGCGCTGTCACTCTGACACGCCACCCCCTCACCGCGGTTTGGACAGACAGTTTTATTCCTATGGCGCGTGAGCCCCTTGTCAGAGCAATACGCCAGGAACGACTGCCGGATTACTCACAGCTGACTGCTCTACCGTCTCTCCCGTGGCAGGGATAGCCGGATAGGCTCCGTACCTATGGCGCGTGAGCCCCTTGTCAGAACAATACGCCAGGCACGAACTGTGAGAAAATGCTTTACAAAAAGAAAAAATCTGTGGAGTAAACAGCAACCCCGAGAGCGAACTCTCTCTTACACTTGGTAAGTGGCAAAGACTGTCTCCTCCTAACACAAAAGTTTCTTCCTGTTCCTTTGTAATTCGCACAAACGCCAACCTGCTCTCGTGGAATCAAAATGATCAGTGACAGTGTGGTGCACGGGTGCTCTTATACTGTCATTAGCCACCTCACAGGTGGATTGTCTTAAAGTTAATTGTCCACAACGTCACCTGACCCCGTGGGTCAGCCCCATACATATGAAATATGTAGTGGAGAGATAGTCTCGATACGATAGAGAACTAAACCAAGACAGGAAATCAGAACTAAACCATGACAGAGACTCACTGTATCTGTATGCGTAAGCATGTAAAAATTCCAGTTAGCAACATTAAGACCATGTGGTTACATCTGCTTTCACACTGTAAATAGAAGTGAGTGTTGAACAATCACGCCAAACGGAGGAGAAACCGACGCACAGTGTGACATTACAACTTAAAACTCTTTTTCCCTCATCTACACATAAACACCTTAAACAGAATTTCTTAAAGGGTACATATGACAGTGTTTTTGAACTTTTATTTGGGTAACCAGAGTCTTTCGACCCACAAAACTTAAGAAATAAATCCATCCAGTCCTTTGTTTTTTGGTCTGCCTTAGTCTGACCACACAGAGAAAAATGCTCCGTTTGAAATGTTCTCAGTTTGTGACATCACAAGTTTTTATTCTCGCTGCAAAGGAGTGATGTCTACAGGGAAAGCTCAGCGGGGCTCATTGCATTTAAAAAGACACTTACACCAAAACGGAGCGTTCAGAGAGAGCTGGTTTCTACAGGGTCACATACCTCCTCTGCTGCTTGATTCGTGTTTTATTATGTTATATGTTATATATAGGTGGATAGAAGGTATAATATGTCCTCTTTAAGGCCTAAGGTATATTCTACCACGTGGAATACATTTATCCTCTGTGTTGTTGAGATTATTTAATGTGTCAAGGCTTTTTGTTGATTGTAGCTGTTGATTAACTAAGGTGCCAAAAAAACATATAGCAACAAGTCATGTGAGCTTTTCAGTACCTATCAGCATAAACATAAATGAATGCCTATAAAGCTATCTAAGTCGCTCCCAACCATAACACTACAACATCCCTGTGTTGTGGAGACAGACTTTGTGTTAGTTCTCTTAGGTTGTGTTAAACAGTTTTCAATGTTTATCCTTCTCAGCCACTGATAGGTGCTACTGTAACCATTCAAGCAATTCAGTAAGGCAGCTTAATGTTCCCCTGTTGAAAGCGCTGTTAGCTGAGGAAGTGCAGTAGCTTAATGTGTAGGTTGTCTGTTCAAGTCCCAGTACGGCCCAAAATATGAAAGGTGGCCTCGTAGATGAAAAGGGCCATGTCACTTCCTGAGTACCTCCTTGAGCAAGGCACTGAACCCCCAACAGCTCTGGCGTGCACCTTGCAGTGTGTAGCAGCCCCACCCTGACATGTCTCCACTAATGTGTGTCCACAGGTCCTATTTGTGTATGTGTATTTCAGGTTTATGTGTGTGAGATTATGCTGTATTATGTCTCTCAATTACAGAGTGTAAACCAATATTTCCCTCAGGGATCGATAAGTGTCAAAGAAAAGCGTGTTGGAAAAGGAACAACTAAAAGACTGTGAGATTATTATGTTGAAGAAAACCTTTTTTTTCATCCAGTCTGCTCTGACCCCTCTCTACCCAGATCCTGTCCCCCATTATTTCCTTCTTTCTCACCAATATAGGCAGCACTGTGTCCTACTTTCCCACATTTATTTTAAGCCAACTGACACATAAATGTCTATGACGAGTGTCTGTTGTTTTCATTTGTTTTCTTGTGTGATACACACTCACACACTATAGCCTCTCAAGGCTAAAGAGAATAATTATAAGCAATACTTTATCTGTCTTCAATTGTAGGAACCTTGTTTTGCTCGACCTCGAGGCATTATACAAGCAAAATCTGCTTTTAAGCTTTTGTTTATAAATTGGTCTTCATTCTGTTCTCTTTCTTGTATCAATCTGAGTTTTTCTTCTGATTTTGCCATCATCCTCCCTCTTTATCTCTCCCAATTTATTTCCTCCCTCTGTCTATCACTGTCTGCTCTCTCAGGCTCACGCTGAGTTTGCCTCCAGCCCTCCGTGCCTTTCTCTCACTCTCGGCCTGTTTTTCTCTCCTCTCTCCTTCGATCTGTTTATTCTATGCTTGTTTTTCTGGCCTCCACAGCTCTCTCCCCACTCAGCCCTACCGTAGCACCACCACCTCTCTTTCTCATTTCTTCTCCTCCTCAACACTGGCACCTATCTCTCTCTGTCCCTGATCCCCTCCTTCTCATCTGCTCTGACTCCTCTCTACCCCGATCCTGTCCCCCATTATTTCCTTTACTTGTAATAAATCTCTTTCTCACCAATATGGGCAGCACTGTGTCCTGCTTTCCCACATTTATTTTAAACTCAAAAACATATTTCTATATTTTTTAATATGTTCTATTTTAAATAAATGCTTGTAAAGAAGAGAGCATTATGAGGGATCAGATCTGTTCTAAAGGGACTCACTGTCAGAGTAGTGTCGCACAGACAGGTTAGTCTTTGTAGTATTACAGGAAGTAGAAAACACACCAAGAATCCCTAGAGGTGCTATTAAATAGACACATTTAAATATACAAAGAAGGGAACCCCATCCTCATGTTGCTATTGTTTTTATGCTAAAGCACTTTGTAAACCTGTACTTTAACTTGGGGGCTGATGTATAATTGACAATAAGCTTTTTGTGAACATAATGATGAGCATGGTCTTTTTACCTGCTCTTTTATAATGTTAACAGACAAAGAGTATAAGGTCCTTCACCTGCTTTTTGTAAAGTGTCTCTGAGATAACTCTACACCACTATACAAATAAAAATTAAATGATTGACAACAAGCATATTGAATTTAGGGTGGAGAATATATATGCAGGCACTGATTTAATCTCACTAGACAAACTGTTAAACCATCAAACTTTTTGTGTTGTCTTTAATATCTGTCCTAATCTTATCCATAAATATCTGGAAATACGTTCTGGTTCTCAGGTTTGGAAAGAGCACTTTCCATAAGGTTTATTTCTGGGCTTTTTATGCCTTTATTTTTTACTGATAAAACAGTGGATACAGTCAGAAATTGGGACGACAAAGAGTGGGGAATGACATGATGTAAACAAGCCACATGTTGGACTCAAACCATGCTCGCTTACAGGACCATGGACTCTTTACATGAGGCCTTCTCACTAATCACTAGGCTGCTGGTCCCCTCTATGATGTGCATATTTAATCAAATACACGGTTTAACGTCATCACTCTTGCTAGCTGGCATCAGAATGACCATAGTAAAATAAACACATTATTAGAATTGCTATATGTTGGCCCTAGATGTTATGCCCATACTGAAATGCAGCCGTCCAGCACAAACCTAGACTGGCTCTAGCTGCAGCTAATAGGCCTGCATTCCCAGCTCTATACCAGGATGAATACAAGCACACTGAACAGGTAGCACCTTGTAGGAGCACAGTTTGGCAGGATTTTAAACTAAACATGGAGATGAACGAGTAAAGGCCCTGACACACCAAGCAGATGTCAAAGAACTAGTGGCACAAAGGCCGTCTGTGGCGTCGGTACGAAGAACGAATTTCCATGAAATTATTCATTTTGGTAACTAAGTAAAAGTAGCATTTAAATTTGAATACCATCTAAGGCAGTGTTGGATTCAATTTATACCTTTCAAAGTGAATTTTCTGGTTCATACCCACTGTAAATGTCCATAGGCTAGTTTATTTATTGACTGTTTTTATATGTATATTTTTATTTTTTTGTTTTGAGGTTTATCCAGTGACATACTGTATGTTTAGCCATGCCTGTAGCCTTACCCAGAATGCTTTGAGTAAAAGGCATATTACATCTTGGACAGGTTACCAAGGCTAACATATCAAATATAAAACGCAGACTTTATGCACACTCATGACTTAAACAATGTCTATTAGGTTTGACAGGGTCAAGTTAGAGTGCCTATGCTGTGAAATGTAAGCACAAAGAAAACAAATGACATGACCTTTCCCTGCACGCTGTTTAATGTATCAAACAAGAGGTCCCATTATGCACAAGGTTCAGATGTCAGGTGTCTTCTGTTATGCTACACTGTGCTGGGACATAAAGTGCATGTATAGATGCTGATGTGAGCAGCATGTTGTTATGGAGATCAATGCTCTAAAAGCACAAGTTGACCTTTAACATCCATATGACATAAGAACAAAGCTCACATACTTTCCACACAGTACAATGGCATGTAAAGAAAGTTTGAAACAACTATAAATAGAATTAGTAACGTACCTTTAAAGCAACCAAAAACACATTTGCAGGTGTTGCTCATCATTGTGAGTCCCTCACCCCCGAGATATCACTACAAACTCTTAAAAGCTGAATGTGCAAAATTTTACATTTAAATATAGCAGAAACCCAGTATGTCCTCTGAAAATAACTCTTTGAGTCATGACTGTCTACAATGAGTGTGACATCCGAGTCCTACTGCCTGTGATGATGTCTGAGCCATTGCTTACATCGTGTTTAACAAGCCGGCTGGCTCGTCCTCTTGTGTATGAAAGCCGTTTAAATTAGGGAACACAGAAAAGAAGAATAACATACTGTACTGTCACATAGGTGTTTTTAGATCATTGTAATTTTGAGTAAATTTACATGCAGTGTGACGTTACGAGCAAACGCTACCATTAGCCTGCTAACACCACAAAACAGCTCGAGTGGTTTCATGCTGGTGCTCAAGGCCGACATCTGCAGGATCAAAAAGTCACACATGAAGCCTTTAAGCATTTTACTTATATTGAAAAACATAAAAACAACAAATGTGTAATTGTTGACAGCTACATTTCATATTCCAATCAATGAAAAACACATCAACTGTTCGATGTTGTAACTAGCTCCATGTGTTGTCAGCAACACTCTGTAAAAGGACAGCAGCTCCAGGTTCAAAAATTGAACAAATCCCTGCAGGTAGTGTACCAGCCTTTAGAGTGGGCTTAACACGCTTCTCCCTGCAGACCACGGCATCAGCACAGTATTATTAATGATAATATAAACCCTGACCTCAACAATAAATTCAACACATCCTGCCCCTTCTAGCACACTTTTTACCCTCTCCTCTTGTTCCCCCACCCTGTCTCTGTAAGTGTGAAGTGCCCCCAATGACCTCCAGTTAATAGTGTTGATGTTTGTCCCATGTCTCCACTGAGGAAATACACAAACACAAGTCAGACACTATACTCACTAAACACTGTGTTACACATTGCTACTACATTGTCAGGCTGGACCAAAGCTGAGCAGGAGGACAGGGAGCTACAATGATAAGTGTTTTTCATTTAGGTCAGGTCTTATTGATCAGGGCTGCTAATTAGAGCCATTTGTTTACCTGTCTGTCTGCTTCAGACACTGTTTGAGGTGGCTGGATATCTTTGTGCTTACATTTGATACATTCAGTGTGACTCAATTTCTACTCAACTTTAGAATCATTGTCCCAGAGGGGTTATTTGTCCCACCACCGGGTAACTCCCAAATTACATAACACTTTAATGTAGCCAGTTCAAAGTGAGATATTTACATCCATTACACCTCATCTGCCATGTGTAACACACTGAGGTCCAATGGTGGGAACATGTCGATCAGCTCCGGATCAGCCATCCGTAGTAACAGAGGCTTAATGGAGGGGAAACGGAGGCACTGTGTAACATGGGGGGTGACAGGTCAGAACGGGACTGTGTGTGTGCAACATCGTTTCTTTGTTTGTAATGCATAACGTTTTAACAGCATCAAGCATTAATGAATCCTGAAACCGTCTTTAGTGAAATGACTGACAGTTTAAATCGTCCTTTGATTTCCTTTCCTGATTTAAGTTATGAAAGACAAAACTGTTTTTTTTTTCATGCCCTTCTTGCTTGTTTCGAAGTTCAACGTCAGCTGACAGTTAATGTCTTTCTGACTCTGAAATACGGGTTCTTTAAATTTAAGATAAAAAAAATTGAAACGTAATGTTTAACTAATTGATGCCCTAAAAAGAAATACCGAGAAACCAAGTGACTTAAAGTTCAAAAGTTTTATGAACTGCAAATGCAATCAGGCAGATAAAGAATAAGAGGCCAATATCTAAACTCTCATGAAGGGATTTTTATGTTTTTATTCTTCCTCTTTGTCTAAACCAGTAGGTAATTTTTGTCAAGACAAATGTATATAGCATCTGTCATCATACACGTCGCTAACCCAAAAATGATTGTCTCCCCCAACTTCAGGCACAGATCTAGAAAAAAATTATTAAAAAATTACTTTAATTTTATATTATCATAGTTGCTACTGAAATGTTGCATTTATGTTGCATTTGTTATCATTAAAACATTAAAAATATAAAGAAACAATTATGTCATTTTGTTTGATTGATTGGAATCTGCACAGGAAAAGCCCATTAAGACCTTACTAAAAAGAAAGTTAGGCTGCGTATGTGGCGTAGCCTGCGTATGTGGCGTAGCCTACGTCAGTGTCGCCACTCAACAGTAACCACACATTTTGTTCACCGGCTTGCTCACTTCAGTTTGTCCATGATATCCGTAATTCCAGGCTATGCCGACTGTTCTCACAGCTGACACCTTTGCCTTAACTTTAGGAGCTTCCACAGCAATGTGTGAAAACTAATTTTCCACGCTCAAAAGCATCTTCTCTGAGCATCGGCGCAGTATGCTGCACAGATGCAAGGCCCAGCTGATTGAGCTTGCTTTTGAAAAGGACCTCACTCACAAGTTTGAGTCCGAATGGAAGGATACTTTGATGAGGAGGTTCCAGCTGTACTGACGGGAGGGACTGGCGAGAGGACAGCGCTGCGCTCCTGCCACTCAAAGTACCGATAGTTTCAAAGTCTGTGTGTGTGTGTGTGTGTGTGTCTCATGTCAATGCATGTTCCTATGTTGACTGTTTTAAAATGCAATGTTTGAGAGATGCTTCTGGTGTAACATTTAATATGTTGTATGGTCAAGTGTTTATGGATATTCATAACATTGCTTCCATCTAATGTGCTGTAGGCTACCGAGTCATATCGTTGTTGGTTTAACGTGATGATTACATGATGTGTGAGAACAGTATAGGATTATCAAAAATATATGTACTGTAGGCTAATTGTGCCCTCTCATGCATTTTATATAGACTGAGGTGTGGCCAGGGGTCGGCCACACAGGCAACTTTGCCATGAAGAGAAACATTATTCAAACAGTGTCCATCATTGCCATTTTGATTTATAGTTTGAATTTATCCATCTTCTTCTACTTTTCTTTATGCTGTCAGAGGCCAATGCTGCAACTCTCGCTTTTCTAACCTGCATGTGACACTTGAGCGTGCTTGCTCTGACGAATGTTTACCGTGGGACTTTCAATCTTTATCTTGTTCAAGGTAACACTGATGGGTTGCCATGGTTTTGGTAGTGAGCAGAGCCAATGTGCATGTTGACTCCATCTGCTTTACCTCTAATTGCACTCTCTCTCCTATCTTTGTGCTCTTCTCTAAGATAGTGGGAGAAGCCAAGGTCTGCAGAGGAAGGACTTTTCACATGCTTATTCAATTTAACAACAAAAGAGTAGCAGGAGCAAAGTGTAAAAATTCACACATACAGACCATTAAATAAGAGGTTTTCATTGGCATGGTCCGTAAAGAATTTAAATTCTGAAACCAAGTGTCTCCGTCAACAAGTATTCACAGATTTAAAAGAATCATTTGATTCTATACCAACTACTGTACAAGAACACAAACATCTGCCAACTGTGTCTGGATGAATCTGGTTGGGAAATAGCACATTGCATACCTCTCTCTTCTGTTGGGAAAATAAAGTAGAATTTATCTGAAATATATATGTAAGTGCTCCGCCTGTTTTTGCATGGAAAAGCGCTGTTGCCGTCACCAGCGCTCTTAAATGTATGAGATTTTTTAGCCGCCTACAGTTTTGTGACTCGTACCCACATCCTCTTTGCTTCATGTCTGCTGGGGTACAGACAATTTCAATTTGAAAAAGTACACTCAAAAGCAACAGAGTAGTGTCAGTTATACAGCGGCTGTAGCCATAGAGACAGGATGGCAAGCTATGCTTTTCTTTAAGTGCACTACTGCTCTATATAAGGGCTCCAGAGTGTACAGGCGGCGCTTTTCTGTCTGAAAAAAAAGAACAAAAACACTGGACACAGAGGCCCCCCCCCCCCCCCGAAATCTGATGACAATGTTTTTTTTATCTCCTGCTTTGCCTAATTCACCTAAAATATAAGATGTTCTGTAATACCTGCAAATAACCTGAAGATGCTCCTTTTACAAACAGTAATGAAACATCAATAAATATAAGATTCAGAGAAATTACTCAGACAAATGTTTTTTTTAAATATTTTCATGGGTGATTAGTTATTTCCTGTTTGCAAGCATATTGTTGTAACCTATGGAATTCTGTAATGTGTAAAGTGATGCTGGGACACCAGGATTCTTTTTCATTTTTTTTAAATTTAGCACGAGGAAAGCAAAGACATAGTCCGCTCCAGATCCTCCCCAAAAGGGGAGCAATTTAACAGCCAATTACCAGGTAATTTTGTGAAATTGTAAAAATCGTGAAATATGCACCATCGTATTGAGCCCATTACAATGTCATGAAAAAATTATTTTACTAATGAATGACTTCCTTAAGTTTTAACAAAACAACCTGACTAAACAAAGGTCTTTTTGTCTTTTTGTCCCAAAACATAAAGTTATCCTTTAACGTCTGGTGAATCTTCCTCTCATCTCAGGTCTTTAAAACCTGCTAAGATTTTCAGATGTAGCCCGCAGGAAAGCATTTCAGGAGAGTTTCAGACAACAACAAAAAAAACACCTTTCTCTACTATCAGATATGTGTTGATTGAGACCACAGACATTTTTGAAGTCATTTTATTTTAGTATTGTCTGTTTTGGTTAGTTTGCAAGCAAATCCTATTTCCATGACATGATAGAATGTCCAGCGAATAAAAGGGTGCAGAGTGAGATCGTATTGATTGAATTCTTAAAGAAAGCTCACCGTCACATTTCTTCGTCTCTGCAGCCTCGCACACTTCTCCGAGAGCTAAAGTGCACTGTGGACAAAGCAGACTACACCCTTCTTGTGTTGATACAGAGGACTTATTAGCATAGAAATGCATCTTTGAAAAGATATGGGCGAGACGAGAAATGCTTACCCACATCCTATGTCCATGTCTCAACAGCTCTGTCTTCCTCCAGCGTCCACTGATTTATGTTCCTTCGCCTTTCTTTTCTTTTTGACATACCTTTCGTGTTTTTCTCTGGTCAAGGTTTATGAAAGGTGGAACATCTTTTGTCTCTGCACAACCATGTCCTCTCTAGCTGACTGCATATTTTCCTGTCTTATTTTCCTCACCCTTTCAAATGAAAACATTCTTCCTGTAAGAAGGAGAGCTCAGTGAAAAGATAAGTGACCTTGAGGATGAAAGATTGCAGCATACCACAGACTTCTTTTGTAGGGATGAAACTCAATTCAGCTTGACTTAATATTAAGTTAGATGCAGTTTAATTTAAGAAACTCTGAATGTTGACACCACAAACAGCTCTACCATGGATCCCAAAGACCCCTAAAAAATAAACATGGATGATAACACGAAATGTTGCTGCTTTTTTTTTTTTAAATTAATGTTCTTCTTCATCCATGTTATTAAAAGAGATAGAGGGAAAGAGTTGAAAGAAAAAGAAACCTGCAGCAGCACTCACATCTGTGTGCTTATGGTGCATTTTCACCTTTATGACATCCTGTGAGTGAAGAGGGCCAGGGCTAAATGTAGGGATATAAATAATTGAGGGTCTTTTTATACCAACATCCTGTTTTGGTAGTCAAAGAAACAACGTGTGCAAGATTTAAAAAGGAACCCAAAATATCTGCAGTGAGTTACTCCAGCTAGTTCAAACATAGCTTAAGCCAGGTATACAATGTCAGGCCAGTTTAGACAACAGGCGCACAACTTATTTTGTAGCCGAGTCCATTTTCAGAGAGATCACAAGTCATGCAGTGAACACTGAGGCATGACAGCTGATCACAGCCCCATCAGCTGCTCCTGACCAATGGGATTATATTCTGGCATCTTTCTGTTGATAAATCGCTTGCACAGTGAGAGCAGATCCACAAGACAATTCCCCAACTTAATTTTTTCATAATTGTGCCTGCACAAACTGACAGACAACCTTCTGTTATCATGACAGAAATGGAAATATCTGCAGACCTTCAGCTGAAAGGGAACTTTTGTTATTAGTTAGCCACAAGCTAGCTTGCTGGCTTTGGTCCTCTGAATACAGTATATGATACTGACATTGCCGATGAGGGTGAGGAGTATCTCCTGGGGTCTAGCTCACCCTCCACCAGCTCCATCGACTCATCTGATGGTGAGGAGGTGTGGACACTACCGAACCTGACATTGAGGTCCAAAAACGGAGCGATCCACTGTGCACCCTCAAACTCTGTGCCGCTCCAGTTTAATCCTTCAGGGACAGGACTGACCCCAGGAACCACCCGCTATGGCATGGCCAGAGTTGGTGAGCTGATTGACAGTTTTGATTTTTTAACACAGAGATCACAAGAGATCACAAGACTCATTAAATATACCAACCTATATAGAAGAAAAAAGATCTGCGAGTGGAAGGACCTTGATGCCACCACCATGCAAGCTTACTTTGGACTCCTTCTGTTGGCTGGCGTTTATCGATCCCACAGCAAAGCAACCCACAGTCTCTTGGATAACCAGATGGGCGAGCATATTTTTCGGGCGGTCATGTCTGTCAACGCTTTTGGGTTGATCAACAGAATCCTGTGTCCAGACAGTGGCGGCGGGGAGTGGACAAGCTGGCTGCTGTCTGGGGTCTGTGAAAAGCCTGGCTCCCTCTGTTTAATCCAGATGTGGAAATGTGTGCAACAATTCATGCCATACTGGGGACGCTGCGAATTCCGGCAATACATGCCCATAAAGCCAGCAAGGCATTGCCTAAAAATGTCTGGCCGATCAGCTGCTGCGCTGGGAGAACACAACCAAGGATGGAGGGTCGGACTGTGACCTTCGACAAATTTAATTTGGGCTGGCAAAGCAGCTACTCCGAAGGCAGATAACCATATTTCGGACCATGTGCAAAAACTGACTAGAGCTTCCTCTTCAGGTCCTGAGGGTCGTAGGTAGAGAGGCCCTTTCCTCCATTTTTGCGTTCATGCTAACTCACACCCTGGTCTCATATGTCCCAAAGCGGGGGGAAAATGTTGTGTTGCTCAGCACCAAACACCGGGCGTTGGAGATCAGTGGCGGAGAGAAAAGGAAGCCCCAGATCATAATGAATTATAACCGCTGTAAAGGAGGAATGGATACGGTGCATGAGGTATACGCAATCCATATATAGACATAGACTACATACACACATTTTTATTATAATTAAATCTTAATTGATGTGCTTGTCTGAGAGATTTACTACTCAGCGTTTCTTATAGCCTATATACAAAAAATAAATCATCATCTTTGTCTCTGGTCCTTTTTTGTTTTGCAGATGATAGCTACATACAGCTGCAGGAGGAGGACCAGAATGTTTTTTTCAACATGATGGACATTAGTGCGCTAAATGCCTACATTGCATTGTATGGCCATTGACCCAACATGATGAGGGAGAATCCCACAGACGAAGGCTGTTCCTGGAAGAGCTTGGAAAGAACCTTGTCACCCCACGGATAGTCCGCAAGAAACACACCCTGCAGACACCAGGGGCCACCAGCCTCGTCTTAAGAAGCTAAGGCTGGCTCAAGTAACCCACCATCACCTCCAGCCACACACCAGGCAGTGTGCGCTCTGCCCTGCACGCAGAGCTGTGCTCTGCACCTGCAGTACTTGCAGGAAGCATTAGCACACCGTGGACTAAATAGCACCCTTTGCAGCTCCTCTCTCCTGAAACTGTTGTTTTAAGTTATGTTGTGATTGTTATTCAGTTTATGTTCATTTCTAAATCTTGTTCTTGCTCTGTTTTGTGTTGTTATAATAAATAGTGTAAGTGGAAATGTTACATGGGCAATAATTGAGGTTCTTTGTTACACCAAAGAAAATATGAATATTTGTTTTCTATAATTAGGACTGATGCAGGTGTAACCAGGTTAAAATGATGTATTTATTTTTTATTTGAAACTTCACCAAATCCTTTAAAATATTGAAGACATTTTCATTTTGACATGTTTTACATGTATTTCGTGGTTTATTGTACCCAAACTGTTACACCTGTACTGTCCCTCTAATATGGCACAGTTTGCAAAAAGTATTAGGATACCCGCTCCCCAAAACTTGCAAGTTGTTGTATTTTGGAAATTTAACACATGATGTGATACAAATAAAAGATGAATATCTGTTTAAGATATTACTAACAGCAAGTAAGAAAGTAATTACCAGATTGTAGTATTAAGTGGAACCGCTGACTTTGGAGCAGTGGTTATGTGCTGTTGAGGAAATATTTGTCATGGAGAGGCTCACGCACAAACTTAGATTACAGGAGACTCAATTTGAAGAAAAGTGGGAAAAATGGACTGGTTTCAGGAGGTCAGTAGAAGACACCACCTTCACAGGACAATCAGGACTTTGGTTGATAAAGATGGAGGGATTTTGTATGTTTGTTTTGTTCTGATGCTGTAACTGTAAAATTCAATAAAATATCAAGTTCAATAAAAAATTAAGTAAAAACAAAACAAAAACAGCATTTTTTTTTATTATAATTTTATCACTTGAGTTTTTATGAACACATTTTTTGCGGGACATTACTGAGTGTTTTAAGATGGACTACTTCTGTTCGGCTCTGTTGGGGTTGAGCAACCATCAAGCTAGCATGAACGTAAATATAATTCAGTCAGGACCACTTTGTCAAGGAGAATACTTTGACGCAATTACGTAGATTTGGCGGTATGGCTCTGAGGGATCTCCCTGCCCTTCCACGTGCTTACGTTGGAAGGCATTAGGCAGGAATAGCACACATCCCTGCCCTTCCCGCACATGCAAGGAACGTCATAAGGCAGGAAGATAAGCCGCAACCCCCCCGAGTCAGCATCAATGCAAGCATGACATTGATTAAGTCAGATATCATAAAAGGAGGAGCAGGGGAGGAGGTGGGTTGCAAATGCGCTTGCAAATGCGGCATGCAGAGGGAGCAGAGAAGTGTAGGTGGGCTAGAGAAGTTTAAATAAGGCGGGGTAAGAACTATTTAGCCAATAGGATGCTTCAGCAGATCAGCTGGCCATCAGCTGATAAGGCTTGAGTGAGATCAGCTGACACGAATTCTAGCACAATATTAAAGCGTGACTCCGTGACCTGTCGGAAACTTACGTGATACTTCATTTCATCAACAATATGCAAACCTTTGATATTAACTTATACAACAACGTAGTCATTTCAATATTAATTGGCAATATGTGAAATGTATTTTAGTGTTTCCAAGTGAGACATTGCATTAAGAAAAAGAGCTGTTCTCTGATTGGCCAAATGAAGATTAATATTGTTTTTTAGCACCTGGTAAATTTATCAATCCACATCTTGTTTATATTTTCGTTCAGTTTTAGTCATTAAAATGCACACTTATGTAAAACTGGTTCAAAACTATATTCTCTACCTTTTTATCACATTTAGGTTAGAAATAAAATCTGGGAAATTATTGTTGAATGTTTATTTTTTAACCCTATATTTTGAGCATATTCACTGCTAATCGGTCATGCATCATTTGTTCTGTGCTGTCATTAATGTGACCTGTGTGCACTGATCTAACATTTCTTGTGACGAAAAGTGGCACTGCTGAAGAATGGAAAGGTGCAGCAACAGAATGAAAGTTATATTCAAAATAAGAGCTCGTAACATCACACATAGGCCTAATGATTACATCTCATACATTTTAATTACCAATAGGTATGCATATTTTTGCAAAAAAACACCAAGTATCAATTGTATTATCGTCAGATTGTATTCCTGTATGTGCATAAAGGTGGAAAAAATCAAGCTCTGCCATAATGAAATCTGCTGTTGCCTCAAAAACACCATTCCCCTCTGACACATGGTTTCTCTGTTAGCGCAGGTGTTAGTGCACTGACAGAATTAGACTCTCATTTCAGGAGTGCCCGTTGACTCTGAATTGCATGTATGCGTGTGTGTGTGAACCTTTGTGTCAGAGAGCAATAGACAGAGAGATTAACCCATCATCTCTTTCTTTCACTGTTTCTCTGTCTTTTCATCCATCTCTGTCTCTGCCGGGCTGCAGCAGTTGATTCTTTTAATGGAAAAGTCAAACGGACCACCCCTTCTTTTTGCCTTTCTGTTCGTCTCATCTCCCACTCTGACTCCCTTTCTCTCCTCCACTCTTTCTCTTTTTCTCTCATTTTGCTTCCCGCCCTCTCACCTGCCAAAATATCACGCCTTTTTTTTGACTCTCTGTTTTGCTGTCAGTGTTGCTGATCAATGCAATAGAAAGGCCAGAGAGAGAGAGAGGGAGGGTGGAGAGACAGAAAGAAAGGGATGAAGTAAGATGGCAAGATGGGGAAAGATCAAGAGAAGACGTGGTTGTTTTTCTCAGCATTTCTAAATTTATTGCACTCATACGACATCCTCTCCATCTGACTGTATCATACTGTTTGGCCCATTTTCACAGATGTACTCTCAACAATTTGTGAACAATTTTAGGACAGCTTTCCCTCCAATTTTTTGTGTGATAGGTTTCAATTAGTGGTGGGACTTTAACGCATTAATTACGATTAATTAATTACAAGAAAATAATGTGTACATTTTTTTAATGCATTTAATCACAGTTTGCCTAATAAACAGCGTGGAACTATTTGTTATTGCACATGTGACGTCGGAGCATGGCTAGAGGCTACCAAAATACAGGACTGTAAATTAGAGCTGCAGCTATCGAATATTTTAGTAATCGAGTATTCTATCGAATATCCTGTCGATTAATCGAGTAATCTAATAAATCATACTTTTGCTTAATTAAGTTTTAACTCGTCTTGGGTCGTCCCTACAAACCTGCTTCTTTGCAGTTCCCGTGGTAACGCCTGCTTGTTACAGCCAACCACCTCTGCTCTACAGCTGCTGACACTCACCATATTACTGACAGGGTCCCAAATAAACTTTTTGATTCACTGGTCAAGGCGGCAGGTAAATTAAAAATACAGGCCAAACATGTTTTAATGGCTGAAATAACAAATAGTGTTTTGTGTAGCCTACACATCTGTTACAGTACACTTAATTGAGAAAGCATTATGTTCTGTTGAATCAATCACAGAATCAATCATTATGTCAGATCAGGAGATTGAGAAACTTTAAATATATATTTGCTAAATTATTATTCCACAAACAAGTTCTGTCTTGATTTAGCTTTGAAGACATCAGACATTTAATATAATCAGCCTGTTTATTGTTAAAAGTGTATCTCTGTCTGCTCCTGCAGCGTGTGCATTCAGCGCGCTCACAGACTACAGAGACCATAGACGTGTCTATGACAGAGACTGTGAGGATGTTGCTATCGTTATGTTAGCTGCAAACACGGAGAGAGTGAACGGAGAAAAGCCGACTGTTTGACCGGATCACGTGATCCCGACTCGGTCGTATGGATCACGGATCAACTGTGTGCTGACTAAAAGTTAAAAGGGGCGCGCCGCACTCGCGTGTGCGCGCGTGTGCGTGTTGAAGTGTCTGTGTGTCAGAGAGAGGAGCAGGTAGCTGCAGCTACATTAAACGTGTTTTATACTCATACCAAAGTTTTGATGACGCAAAAAAAAAAAAAAAAAAAAATTAACGAAGCCTCGAGGCAGCGAAAATTCCTCGATGAATTTTTGTAATTGAATTATTCGAGTTATTCGAGGAATCGTTTCAGCTCTACTGTAAATAGAGGACATTTTTATTCCAAGGAATGACCTGACGGTAGCCTTGATAAAAGCGTGGTTCTGTCCAAGAAAGAGTTTGCATACCACCGAAGCAATTCAACCCGCTGGTACCATCTCAATGCAAAGCATGTCGGAGTGAGCACACAAACAACAGGAGGTACTAGCGCTAGCAGCTACCTAGCATTTAGCTACTAGTACAAACAAGAGGTGTTTGCAGCCCAACTCGACCTAATGATTCGACCAACTCATAAATTCACTTGCTAAATGGATGTGATTAATTTTGATGAATTAATTAGAAAGCCCTGAGTTAATTAGATTAATTATTTTAATCAAGTCTCCCCCTAGTTTCAATATTTAAACTACAAATATCCTGTTGTGAAGGTGGGAACCCTGAGTACAATCAAGTACACACTTTTTTGGATTGTCATGTGGAATTAAATAAAAACCAACTTATAGTTTTCAGTCACGAAAAACTAAAGAAGCTTCAGCACTGAATGGTCCAGTTGTGTCCGACATTGTAAGAAAAACATCTTTTTTTTCTATTATTTTCATTAGTTTTCCTTCATTTCATCAGGGCACTTGCTCTGAGGTTGGTGCTTGGACCCTACATGTAAAAGCTTGCAACAAAGAAGACATTAGGACGCTATAAACCTCTATTCATTTTAATGACAAGGCATATCAAGCTGCAATATTTATCAGAAAACTGCATATAAACTCAGCCTACAAAAATGGATGCATTGATAGAGAGATAAATGCAAAGAGACAAGAGGTTAGTCATTAGATAGTCATCTAGCCTTGTGGATCCATTAACAAACATCAAAATGACCCGACTGACCAATCAGCTTACTGACATTAGCACGCTGATTAACCACCAACTCACTACCAGGCGACACCAGCAGGCCCGCAGATGAGGGTGTGTGTGTGTGTGGGATAAATTTGAGTGTATGAGCTGTCATGGTAGTCTGTTTTCATCTGCAGCGACACTGACCTATCACATGTCAGAGCAGTGTGTGTTGTTGTGAGGGCATGTTAAACGTGCATGTTGCTGTTACCCTGACTGCGTGACAGACTGCTCCATCTTCTTCCCAGATGTTCCTTCTACAAAAGTGTGGCTTGTTGACAAAAACAATTTTCCCGTCATCGATACATGACATATTTGAAAATGTACCTCAATTTACCTTAAAGTCCTGTAGTTACAACAAAGTTGTGTTGTGTCGGTCGCGAACATAACGGCTCTAAGACTTGGCTCCTTTGAAGTGAACAACAGGAGCCGGCTCGTCATCGGGAGCCAGATGGGAGCCGATTAGTTTTTTTCTTGTCTTTTTTCTGTTAAAGCCGGATATCATTGGTGAAGATGTGCGGTTGCGTCTGTGTCCTCAATGAGCGGGGGGGGGGGGGGGGGGGGGTCATAGCCTTCACACAGCAGACGAACAGGATAGAGGGACAGAGATCGACACCTCTGTTTTGTCCTCCTCGTATTTTTCTTTAAGTTTCGTTTCATTAAAACCGAAAGTAAACACGGTCGCGAGTCTCGCGACGTGACTGCAGGTCTATTTTTTAGAACGGTATTTAAATGAATCGGAGCAATGATGTAACGTAGTTTTAAGAGGCAGCATCAATCAAGTTATCATTTGTTGCAGCAAGAAAGGCAGAGGATGATCAGGCAAAGAGGAGAGGATAACCTTTTGAACTTGATGTTTTAGAAAGAGCTGAGAGAATGAGAAACAGTGAATGAGCCTATAGATGCAACAGATAGACAATAAAGATGTAAATGTAGCCTGGGCTGAAAAATGAAAGGACATGAATCAGAATATTTGAAGTTCATGTTCAAGGCTGAACATCATTTTATAATATTATTTGGATGGATAAGTAAAACTGTGACTAAACATGGCATTACAATTGTAATAATCATGACTCAGTATACTGAGGCTTTTCATTTTAAACATTTAACAGAGGATGAGACAGGAGGAGAGGAGAGAGAAAGAGCAGGAGAAGGAACCAGTGAGATGAATGTGGAGTCAGGTCCAGGAAGCCCATTATCAGCCCAGGACCCAGTTACATACAAAGACCAGGACCCAGCTACATACAAAGACCAGGACCCAGTTACATACAAAGACCAGGACCCAGCTACATACAAAGACCAGGACCCAGTTACATACAAAGACCAGGACCCAGTTACATACAAAAACCAGGACCCAGCTACATACAAAGACCAGGACCCAGTTACATACAAAGACCAGGACCCAGCTACATACAAAGACCAGGACCCAGATACATACAAAGACCAGGACCCAGTTACATACAAAGACCAGGACCCAGTTACATACAAAGACCAGGACCCAGCTACATACAAAGACCAGGACCCAGTTACATACAAAGACCAGGACCCAGTTACATACAAAGACCAGGACCCAGCTACATACAAAGACCAGGACCCAGCTACATACAAAGACCAGGACCCAGTTACATACAAAGACCAGAGTCTCTCTATATCACTCAGTCAATCACCATATCATATACCAAACACTTCATATACAGTTAGAGATCACCTCAGTTATTTATTGTGAGGCAGCAACACCACACACACAAATACTTCAGTTATAGTTTTATATATTTTATGATTGCAGCAACACACTCACACAAAGACTTGTACTAATTTGGGTTTTTTCCCCTCTCTCTCTCTCTCTCTCTCTCTCTCTCTATCTCTCTCTCTCTCCCTCACGCTTCAAGCTGCAACTCTGCAGAGTGTATCAATAAAAGTGTGTTTATATTATTAACATTTGATATAATGCATATTTTTACAAAAAAATCTGAAGAGCCATTTGGGAGCCGAAAGAGCCGGTTCTCTAAAAAGAGCCAGAATTCCCATCACTACAACAAAGTCTGTTCCTGTGGAGGATTTAGCTTGTAGGCCAGCTTTGCTTATTTTACCATAGCAACCTCTGCCATCATTGCTGTGACCTGTGGTGTAAAAGCTCTTTGAGCAAGGCTAAGACATACAAGCTCAAGCTCCATTGACCGTGTTTTGAGCAGATTTTAATGGATCTCTATGTGCCTTATTTAATCCATCCGCCCTCTCATCACTTTATCACCAGCGTGTCAAAGCAGAGACTATTACAACACATGCTCATCTGACTCTGTTCTCTTTATTTATATTGCCTGATTATTTGTACCATATTGAATTAGATCATTCTGGTATTGTTAAAAACACCTCACCCTTTGTATGGAAATTTGAATGAAATCGTTTTCAGTCAGTAACACAGCAGGCTCTATTCTCAAATAGCTTTATTTTTTCTATTTCTATGGAAAGTATTGCTGAGTATTGTGTTACATCATGTGTTGTGAGCTTATTAGATTGGAAGCCGAAAGGCCAAGAAGATGCTAAAATGAAATCTGATTATACTAGTCCTCAACATGAACAGCTCTGTGTACCTTTTACAGTAATATTTTACACAACAACAAAAAGTACACAGTGTTGTGTTCCACTGCTGTCAAAGCTTTATCCACATTTTTGAACATGTTCAACATTAATCAGACTTGTGAGTTTCATCATTGGGTTATATCTGAATTGCTGGTTTGCAGGTTGTGTCCTCACACCTGTCATTTGATTTAAATACAGAGGCAGTTTCTTTTTTTTAATGAATCATTCTAGACTACAGATGTAAACTTGTATTCTGGGCGGCTGTGACTCAGTTGGTCGAGTCAGTCGTCTCTCAAGCAGAAGGTTGGGGATTTGATCCCCACCTCCTGCAGCCACATGTCCGATGTGTCCTTGGGCGAGACACTTTAATGCACAGTATGTCACTAGGGGGCTCTCAATCAATCAAGGCTCTGCTCCCACCCACCCCCAGGTGAAAACGAACTCTGTGTTGACTGTTGTCAAGATGATTTGGCGAAACAGACCTAAGAAAGAGGATGTGTTTACTGACGATGTGTTCAAGTATCATTTACATTTATCACAGCACATACAGCAACAGTACGGCAGCTTTCAGAAGCTGCTCACACTTTCTTGCATAGTTTTGAACGTAACATCTGGTGTTTCCTTGGCAGTGATCAACATTTTGTTTCTGTCATGGCGGCTTCTTTAAGTTAATAAGCTAATAAGACACGTCCTTACAGCTATATAATTACAAATTTCTCTAGCTTTGATAAATGTTGGAAATATTTGAGGTCATGTTAGTACTCAACTAAAATATATATAACACAGGTTTAGTCCTTTTTTGAATTAATTTTGATATTTTAATGTTAACTTTTTCATAAAATTCATAAAACTTTTTCATAAAAGTGGCTCCCGCCACTTCGTCTTTGGCGTATGCATGTGTTTGAATGGATTAGTTACTTCTGATGGCTACTTTCCAGAGGAAACTACCATAAGTGTGTCAATGTGTGTAGACATATGGTGTAAGCGCTTTGAGTAGTAAGAAGACTTGAAAGTGCGATATAAGCTCAAGTCCATTTACCATTTATTCCAAATATAAGGAAAAAAAAAAAAAAAAAAAAAAAAAGCTTTTCACTACCAAACTTCTCTCAGAAGTCAACTTTGATTTCTGACATCTGTAATGGCAAATGAATGGTCCACAAGACAAATTAGAAATTCTGACGTTTCCAACTCTTTTCCACACTCTTCGCCAGAATGGTCTAGAAATGTCATGTCCTGCTGCTAATGAGGTGTGTGTGTGCGCATGCATGTGTGTGAAGCGCTTAGAGGAGTTTAGCACTTGCATGTCTAAAGAAAGAGGAATGAACGCACACAAAATTCACTGACATTTAGCAGAACCAGAGACCAATTTTTTTTCAGTGTCTGGCCTTAACTGTCCAGTCCTTACTCATACTCTCGCTCTATTTTTGCACTTTTCCCACCTTCACACGCAGTCTTATATTTCTGTGAATAATTCTCTTTGGTTAGCTGTATTTTATGTCTCCTGTTGGTTTAGTGCTTTATTTTTCATTTTAGAATTTCTCTCTTTTTCTTCAGCTGCCCTTGGAATCCTTTTAAGTCCACTTACATATTTATTGACATACCAAACAGCAATATGAAGACCATAAATATGTTAAATTAATGCATTATAATGACAGGAAGGCCATGCTTTATTTGACTATACCTATTTTAAAACGTGACATGCTGGGTGAGGTCTGTTCAGAGCTCTCATACAGACTCTGTGACGATCACTTTTCCCAGCTCGCTGCCCGGTAGCAGCACACACGAGTAGACTTATCCAAACACATTAGAATTACAGCAGCCTCAAAACAATTAAGCAAAGTCAAACAAAGAGCACAAACGATATCTTCATTGTTAAATTCATGTAAACTGAAATGTTTTAATTTAATTTCGGCACAAATCTCACTAAAGGACTATTTCACAATAAGGAGTAAAATGCGCAATTTTAAGTCAAACATTTGCCAGCATGAACTACAAAAACCAGAAAGCACTGAATGATCTGAAGCCATTCTCTCAGACGAACTTCAGGAGGGCGTCAGATGTAGTCGTTCCATTTATGGAAAGTATGCTGTGTAGCTGTGAATTTGTTTCCCACAACCAGTTTTAGTGAACAGCCTTTTATGTCTTTACTGAAGCGCTTGTTCAGGATTGAGGGTGAGTTATTATGACGGAGCGCCACAGCATTCACAAATACTGCTTTAGCTCATGTCAGGACAAATTTCTGAAAGAGGGAAAAAAAAATAAAACCAACACTTCTGTTGTCACTGCAGACCATCTTGTATTTATGACTGGTAACTTGGTGCTGTTATTACATGTACCAACTCTCATTACTATTCACTCAGCAAGGAACAATAAAAAGGTTTGCCTCATGAGACTGTTGGCTCCTGTTATGTTATCCAGTGCATTGCTGCGAGTTATTGCACAGTATGTGTCATTGAGATCCTGGATACCACATACGGTGTGTGATTCTAGTATCAATTAAAGGCGGGGTCGGAAATTTTCGAAAACTAGCATGAATTATCATTTTGAAAGTCGCATCCTCTCGTCTTTGTGGTGTTCACTCACCCCCTCCCCTCAGTGCTTCCTCTAAAGCCCCGCCCCTCACTTACATGCACTAGCGCCATTGGTCCAGAAGCGTCTTTCAGCTCATGCTGGTGTAGAGAGGCTTGATTGGTCTATGAAACAACGAACCGTTATCCAACATTGGTTGAAGTTTTTATAGGTTTACAGCTGATACAGATCATGGATTTTCTTTGGTCCTTTTTCAGAGCACATAAGAATATTAATCACTGTCAGGACATGAAGACAATTTCAACCAAAAACTTAAAAAGTGTATCTGGAGGAAATGACCTACCATGCCTTTAATAGAAGGTTTTATTCCATTCAATGTCAGATTTGCTTATTGCTTGGTCAGATGAAAAGATTTTTGTTACTCCCTTTTACATACTTTATTGATCCCGAGGGAAATTCAAGTTTTTTTTTTTTTTTTTAGATGGAGTGATGGTACATTATATGCTCTCTGACAAATATAATATTCAAAATTGGGTGATTAAAAAAAGGACCGTCAATTGGCATGCAAAAATACTGCTAGGTTTGACAACAAGACAAGAAAAAAAAGTTGAATAAAGCCTCAGTGACGAATACTTGAATGATCCCCTGAAGGCCTCAAGCAAAGCAGTGTTAGGGTGTGTGGATGTGGTTGTGTAACCTTCATGCATTTGCAACAACATAACTACTTCCTCCAGGCTTTAACTGTTCATAATCATGGGTTCCTTGGTGGAGTGTCTGGTTAAATAAGATCTAGCAACATTTTGAACTTCACAGTTATGAAATGCTTGACATCACCCATCTGTCTGTTTGACACCACGCGTTGACTGTGCAGCGATCTGCTTCACACGCAAACACACTCCCTCATCTCACACTACTATTGTTTCAGATGTGCTCCTTTCTCTCAGCTCATGAACACAAACACAAATTCATGTCAGACTGTCCACACACACACAGACAGAACACAAAACATAGCATGTGCGTACACACACACACACACACACACACACACACACCTGCACTCAAAGGGAAAATAAAAGGCAGAGGAAAATGGCAAGCCTTCCTGCCTCTCTCCATATGCTTTGTCTGCCCTCATTAAAAGTGATGGGTGCACATCAGCCATACACACACTTTCCGACGCACACATCAAATCCCATCAGAACCAACTGTCATATTAGTAAAATATTAATGATGAGCGCGCCTGCTTGATATCCTGTCCTTGTGTGTGTTTGTGCATGAGTTGAGTTGAGTTCCCTGTCAGAGGGACACCTTTTTTTTGTGCATTCAGGGATGTGTGTCGGTCTCTGTGTGTGTTTGTGCATGCTATATCTGTGTGTTTCTGAATTAGGAATAGAACAAGATACAAAGACAAAGATCTAAAATCTGTGGCCACTTGACATGAAGGAAACCTGAAGTAATTGGGCCGAGAAAGAGGTAGGGAGAGAGAGTGAGATGGAGGGAGCCTGAGATCGGATGACTCTTTGGGGCCCGGAAGAGAGAGGAAGAAAAACGTCATGGAAAGCAATTAAATGGTTTCAGAGAATAAAAAAGAGGAGGGAGATGGCAAACAAAGTGTTTGCCACCACCTGATGGGAAAAACAGGCAATTGGAGCTGAAGCAAAGGACAATTTCGCCTGCCACTTGCGCTTAATGGTGCTTGATTATGGTCTATTCTAATTCATAACTCCTTTGTTGAGACGTATGGAGCTAAATCAGGGCCAAAAGAAAAAAAAACGTGAAACTGAAAGCTCAAGTTTTGAGATTCAACTTTGAAAATGTGTTCAGAATAAAAATAAGTATACGAAAAGTTTTTCCAAGTTAAATGATCAACTGAGAAGGGCGTGGAATCACGAGTGACAGCTTAACCCTCCTGTTATGTTCATTTTTCAGGAACAGCAATGGTGTCAATTTGACCCCGGTGCATGTTTAATTATCCAAAAGACAGAAACATCATTACACATAAGAAAATGACAACAATGGTACAGAGACAGACAATTGTACATTAAAAGATTGTTTGAAAAGGTGAGTTTTGCTCAGTGATTCAAAGGTGAAGGGTCAGTGCAGTGTTTAATATGTGTGGGGAGTGAATTCCAGATAGCGGGGGTGGTTGTGAAGAAGGCTTTGTCCCCCCAGGTTTGGTGCGTGGTTCTGAGTGGGGGAGTCCGGAGGTGTGCTGAAGGAGGATATCCATGAGGTAGGACGGGGCCTGGTGGTTATGGGGAAACAATAACAAAAGTTGAGAAAGAGACTGTGTGCTTGGGCTGCTTGTGTAAGAGCTGATATTCAGAACGCGTAGCTTACTGCGAAAGAAAACACTGACATGCTCTCTGTCTCTTTTAGTCTTCACAGTTGCTTCGATTCGTTGGGTCACACAAGGTGGGTCACACTGGCTCAGCGTTAAGATCCACAATGAATGTTGTTGCTTAACACACCTTGGCTACTGTTAATTAAAATAAGTCCTACCCACTGCCTGCCAGCCAAACTCAAAAGAGAAAACAACACGTCCTAAGAAACTGTAGAACCTAATGTAGAACATTACTTAATGTGTAGAAACTAATGTACAGTTTACCATCATTGATCCAAATATCCAAAACTTGGGGATATCAGGATATTTGCAGGTTTCAGTAAAGTTTAAGACATTCTAAGACCAATGCCACCTTGAATCAAATTTAAGACAGAAAACACTGTAAATATAGGAGACGGTCGGGGGACCCCTCTGTATTACAACCCAAGAAAAGCATGTGTCTCTCAATGAGAAGTCAATGGTGGGCGATATGGGAAAAATGTCAAATCCCGATTTTTTTGGGGGGGTGTCAGTATCACGTTCCCGATTTTATCACAATTGTTTTTCATAGTGATCTTAAAGAAGATGTTTTGAAAGCTACTGACCAGGTTAACAGTTTTATTACCCATACAATGTTTTTAAATGCACACACACTGTGCTGATGTTTTCGTCTGTTTAAAAAACGTCTTCCGACATTCGGATATTTTTTCATGCACAATCTGGGGGTTTTCCGCTCCACTTTAAAATAATGATTGAGAAGTGTGTCCTCTGTTCACACAGTATTCATTTAAAAACATGTTGACTTCAAATTATGTACGTTAATTCTGTGACACACAGTCAAAGTAAAATATACTATATATAAGAAGAGTTTTATTCATAGAGGGGGCGGGACATCGTTGATTGACAGACAGTCACCATGGTTAGTGGTAGAGGTGCGCTTCAGGTGGAGAGGCTTGTTAGTAACTTGTAAAAAAAAAAGAATAGTAGACTACAAACCACCATCACTTAGCAAACTCTTTGGTTCACTGTTTACTGTCAGTTTAGAAATATCTCTAATCGTTGTAGATAACCAGGAGTTTTTTGTTTTTGTTTTGTTTTTTATAAAGTTTTGTTTTCATGTTCAGCCGTGATCCCGCTGCGGAGCAAAAGGGAAGGGGGGAGTCCAGCCAACTCGCAATAAATTGCCCATACCCACTTACCCATAGCTAGCAAGCATGCAGATAACCTTTATATCAGCAGCTTGTAAGAAAATAGCCTTTCTACATCTCCTTCTGTAAAACTCCCACAATATAAAAAAAATAACAATAGATAGCCTAGTCCTGCTCCGACAAATTTAAGACCTTTGAGTAAAGTTTTAGGACCAGCCTATAACATTGTAATTGTTTTAAGACATTTTAAGACCTTCATTTATATACATGAAATAAAGATTTTTTTATAGCTGTGCGGACACCCTGGATATATTTCAGGAACATTTTTCTCATCAGGAGAGGATGAAAAATCTGATAAGTGATCTTTGACAGATGTGGTGCAATCTTCAACTCTTTAGTGGTTGCCCAGCAACAACGATATTGCAACAAACAAAGCAACCTTTTCCCCTTACCAGGCCACAGAGGAAGGACTCGGGGCAGGTTGTTACAACTCACTGCTGCTTGTTAGCATTATGGAGACATTATGTGTCTGATAACAAAAACAGGACGGGCAGTAAGACAAAGAAGGAGGAATACACAGTCTCAGTTGAGAGGATTGTCAAGAGCTACAGGAAAAGAGAAAGAGCTAGAGGTGTGGATGGATGGAGGGAGAAGGATGTGGGACACCTTGAAGAAGCACAGCACAGTTAAAGAAGACAAAGCGTTATTGCTGCTTGGTTACACAGGGACGAGAGGGGGTCTCTCGCTCACTTCCCTTTCACACACACAAATACACACTGGGGGCAGAGGGGATGCCTCTGTGGGCACCAAGGTCCTTCCTCTCTGTAAATTAAAACCATTAATAACCAACTGGGAGAACAGAGGGGAGAGAAGGGGGAGGCAGGAAGGAGATGGATTGAGGGCAAAGAAGGGGAGAGGGAGGGAGAGGGGAGAGAAAGTGGATGGAGATTTAGAGAGAAGGATTGCTAAACTAGAAGTCAACTGATGGGAAACTTGTAAAACAGAGAACAAGTGCAGAAAAGGGAATAAGAAAGACTCAGTGGAAACTTTCGAAGAACATGATGTAGTTGTTATAAATCACTGTGATTGGCTGCTCTGGACTCACTAGTTTGTGTGTGTGTGTGTGTGTGTGTGTGTGTGTGTGTGTGTGTGGCTAAAAAAAAGATTGTGGGAAAGCTTAGAAGTAAGTGTGAATGTGAGGGGCTTGTGTCTCTGGCTCCGAGTGTGTTTAAAGATGTACCTTTACTTTCTGTTGACGAGCAAATGAGTCCGGTGAGAACAGTGTAAGCAGATTTGGCAGCAGGTCGTCCCATGCTGGAGTGTTTGAGAGTTTGTTCGTCCAGGAAATACAAATATCTCATCCGCCGTCTGGATTAAATCTGCACAAATGAAAAAACACTACTGCATGATGACACAGAGAAACAGAGGGGAAGAGAAAAGGACTGGATGACTCTGTGAAACAGATACTGAGGCAGAAGAGTGATTCTGAAGTTTTGTTCAATGCACGCTAAAATATGGGAACGCAGGGATTCAGTGCAACTAAATCCAACAAAGAGAAAGATGAGAAAGTGAACACTTGACATTCTCCGTGTGTTATGTAGTGTGCTGCCACTCTTGTCAATGATCGTGTTTCAACAGCGAGTGCCGCGCTCTGTCTCCAAAGTGTGCTGGTCTTTTTCAAATACACTGCAGCTATTTTGGATGGAGCGCCCTGCAAGCATGCACAAAGCTGGACAGAAGGTCAGAGCAGCAGACACACAGAGCGTCTGGTCGGTTTAAAAATGAAACACAGTATACATACTAGGGATCATATTTCACATCACTTTATCAACATTACATCAAAACAGGCACCAAAGGAACAATACATCCTTATCAGAAAGACAAAGCAACATGTTGTTAGCATGTTTTTCTCTTACATCTCGCTTGATCTTGTAGTTCTCCTGTGATGTGTACATCTGATCATGGCTATGCTTGTGCTCCAGAAACATACCCAGCGAGGAGGGGTACAAGCAGCCCAACAGAGCAAAACTGTGGCTGGGAACAGTCTGTTTGATTGTATAAGAGTTGTGGTTGACGGTCATCCCATGCACTGAGCATCAATGTAATCTACCTATCAGCTGATGTCTGTCAGTCCATCTGCAAATAATCAGACTGCGTCAATGTCAGTAGTGAGTATTTGTTGTGTCACTTCAATTTAATGCTGGTCTCTAGTACACCTTACTACTGATTCTGTCATGGTTGGTGTTTGGTTTAGTTTTGATTTCTTGTCATGTTTACATTTTTATTTCCCTTGTGTGTTTACCTTTGCTTCCTAGTTTGGTGTTTATTGTTTCTTAGTTTAGTCTTAAGTGTTTCCTGTTTTATTTTGCGATATCTTGTTTCGGTTGTGTTTTCAGTGTCAGCCTTTACTTTGTAATTGTCCTCAGTGTTTCTGGTCTTGTGCTCATTGCTCCTCTGTGGGTGCGTCTCACTTCCCTTATTTGCATTGAGTGTCCTCCAAGTTGTCTCCTCCACTTGCATCTTAGTCCCGCCCACCAGAGATGCACAGAGGAAACGAAGCCGAGGAGAGAGGACGGAGGAAATCAGTTTTATGAGAAACTAGACATCCTTTCCTCATCAGCTGATCACCTTCAGCTGTCAGTCAACCTAACAGATGTTTATGTCCACACAAATACGCACTGTATTATTTCTCATCAAACACACAGTTACAGTGTTTAGTCTCTTTACCGGATAACAAACAGCTGAAAAACAACCTGCAGTCTGCTTTAAACCAACATTATTTTAATTCATTTAAATTTGATTTCATATTGAATTGTCTGTTTATTATTATTACCCTCATTTTGCCCTGAGACGAGAAAAATGTGTTTTTCTTTGCTTGAAAGTTTTCTTCATGTGATGCAAAAAGCGTCATATTGCATCATAATGAAGAAAACTTCCAGGCAAAGAAAAACATATTATTCTCGTCTCAGGGCAAAATGAGGGCTGGATTCATGACCATTCAACACTACTACCATGTTTCTAATGATACAAAGCTTCATGCAAATGGGTGAAGTATCCCTTTAAGATAAAGTGGATGGTGAAAGTAGATAGGAGGGACAATCCAAATCCGCCCTCTGTATCAGTTCATTGCATCTTTGGTAGCCTTTCTTATGTTGGATGTTCCTGGTCACACTGTAAAAAAAAAACTGTTGTTTTAACGGTAAACTTCCGGCAGCTGTGGTTGCCGAAACACTACCGTAAAATTACGGTAAACATTTTCTTCATTTACTATCGATACTGTTGATTTTACGGTTAAAAAATGTGCCTCATTCCATATTTTACTGTTAAAAAAAAAAGTTTGAACCTTTAAAAAAAATTTGTTTTACTTGAAAATTTACATGGAAATACCGCATAAAATAAAGTTTGTTTCATGGCATATGACGGTTTTTTGCTTGACAATTAACAGTCTAAAATATAAACTACTAATTTATTCTGTAAAAATTCCCAAAAATTACTGCAAATATTAAGGTTTGCACAGAAATTCCCCTCAAAAATTACAGTAAATCAATGTCTATTAGTAATAGCAATGAGTGCTAGTGCTGCTAATGTTACGGTTAAAAATGGTGTTTTAGTCCATATTTTACTGTAAAAGCATGTTCATTAATTGTATAATTAGTACTATGAATTATAAACTACTGCTTAAATCCATCAATGTAAAAATCTAACAAAAGATGTTTGAAGCATACTTTACTTCTCTATATTTATCAGAGTAGAATCAGAACATAATATAAAATAAAAAAGATCACGTGTAAAGAAAAAAATTAATATACTTTGAATATTCAGCCAAATTAGCATTTCCACTGTTATCATTCATTCTGTTCTGTAAACTTAAAACAAAGAGCATGAATTAATATTGTCAAATTACTTAATGTACTAAAACAGCAACACAAAAAATATCCACCTTAAACTTTTCAAATATATAAACTCTTTATTTGATATTTGTGAGGTTGTAAATATCAAATATTTGAAGTTTTACATATCACAAAATATCTATGAATAACATCATAACATCATCTATAAAAACATCATGTAAGAAATGTTCACTTTGAAACTGTTTCAATTTCAAACTTGTGTAGTAGCTGAAGACACAATTTGCCAAGAAACCTTGAGACTTAATTTGAGAACATTTAAGTGCATTTTTTGGTACAAATATAACCACAAAGTGACATCAGTCTACATACAGGGTATCATTTTCACGTCATCAAAATAAAATCATCCCTGAAGGGGAGCAAAATTTCAAATCTTGCATCATAAAGCTAAAGAATATACAATCTCTATGACTGCAAGGAATTGTAACACTTCACTTGAGAGCTTTACCATTTTTAAGACAATTCTGGAACTAGCAACAACATGTACAAACTGTACCAGACAATTTATCTAGTAAAAATATAGCTTTTGTAAAACTTTCAGAAATTTAACTCTAACAACAAAATATCTGCATTTTATATAACATCCAGTGTACCTTTTATCATATCATCCCTCAGCATCACTGGTAGGTCCACTCGTGGTCAGCAAGGTCTGAGATCAGAGTGAGGACCCTGGGATTGACTGAGAACACTTTCTTCTTCTTCTTATTCCACTCGACTTTGGTGCCTTTCTCAGGATTTATTGAAAAGAAACACCTTTAAGAAGGAAGGAAGGAAGGAAGGAAGGAACCGATGGGTCATCAAATGCAGTGTATTTTCTAATATTATAAAAAGAAAGAAATTTTACCATTGGAGGAACTCCAGTGTAGACCGTAGTTCCACTGGGTAGTGTATGTTGAAGCAGTAGTAACTGCCAAACATCAGGCAGATGGCAGATGTGAAGGAAGTGATGTGGTTGTTGACAATCTCTTGGTCGATGCTCAACATAAATGTCTCAGTGGCAAAGCAGGAGGACCCTAAAAATACAAGAGACAAGAGCTTCAATATCAGCCATAAATACAAATCCAGTGGTACTTATTTCTTACAGGTTTGGTTCAGTTTACTTACCACACACAATAAGGCAGGGTGTTGGTGGAACATCCTTCATCTGAACCTCCTCAGCAAGGCTTGTCTTCTCAACGAAATGGAACTGATGCTCTTCTTTCTCATCAAAATGAGCCAGTAAAAGAAGCACCATCTGTATGATTTCTTCTGAACAACCAGTGGACTGACCTCTTTCAGTTTCCTGCTTGAGAAGAGCATCCAGAACTTGTTTATGTGCATCAACACGTTTGAAGAAGTTTAGCAGACGTGCCCCCTTTTTGTCCACATTGGCAAGGAAGGACTCGATCAAACTAATGCCAGTCAGTTCCTGGAAGTGTGCTGCCATACCAACTTCCTTAAACAAAAATGGCCATTCCTGGCATAATTTCTGGATGCTTGCACCTTTATTGATCTCTTTGCGCTGTGTGAAATAGGTGGACTTGATTAATTCTTTCACAGCATCTGAATTGTAGTTCATCTCATCAAACATCTTCATTTGTTCTTTTTTTTTCTAGCTGACTCTCCACAGTCTCAGGGAGTGGCAAATGTTTCGGCTCCCAGTTGACACAGCCATACGTGTCCTGAACACTTGCTCTTTGTTCAGCAGTTATTTCATCGGTGTCATCATCTGATGCTACTTTGCGTTTCTTTATCTTTGGTGTGTCAGGTCGTTTGACATTTTCAACTCTTGACTGGAGCTGCTTTACCAGGGAATGGTATCCAAGTCCAATAACATCACCATCAATCACATCTTGAAGAGACTTTGGATACCTGGCCACCATCCTTTTTGCTATCTCTGTGGTGTTGTGTTTGGTTGGATTCTTACAAATCTTCATCATCTCAGAGACCACAGTCCTCACCATTTCTCGTCGTAGTCGGGCACTTGGCCTTTTCTGTCTTTCCAAACTCTGTACCAACTCTTCAGGGAGCTTCTGCCATGGTATCTGAAAATTGTCTACCCAGTTTGGTGCAAGTGCATAACAGTTTCCTGAAGGTGATGATGTAGCTGTGGATGATGCTGGTGAGGCAGTGACTGAGGATGGAGAAGGAGAGGAAAGGAGAGACACTGGAGAGGAACATGCCGGGGCTGGAGTTGGAGTGGATGAGTCTGTAAAAGTACAACAAAAAAACATTTGAAAGCATTATACCTTGAATGTTTTTCTCCTCTGTAACAGAATGTAACATACTTATAAATTTCTAGATAATTTGTTGAGTGGTTCCCAAACTTTTCCCACTCATGGCCCACTCAAACTCACCATTTTGGGCCCAGGCAGCAACCAGTCGTCTGGCTTGTATTGGCCTTAATACTGGCAGCAAGTCTCCCTCTGTAATGTACACTAAATCAGCTGTTGTATCGGCACCAAGTGCCTTCAAAGTATCTTCTACTGTCTTGACAACGCAATCAGGAAGATCCGGTAGCACTGCTGCTACAGCATCACACAGCTTCTCTGGCATCTGTGACTGAGCCATATCTGTTAAGACACAGACAAGAGAATTTAGCATATGGCCCACTGTAATTAAAGCACTTAGTGTGAAAAGAGACTGTGCTTCAGTGGGACAATCTGGTTTCCGTTTTGTATGTAATATGATAAAGGCCACATGTCAACCAGGTCACTAACAAGTCTGCAATCTAATCTTCCAGTGTCCTTTTTTACAGTGTACATGTGG
This sequence comes from Symphodus melops, assembly GCF_947650265.1. NCBI lineage: Eukaryota > Metazoa > Chordata > Actinopteri > Labriformes > Labridae > Symphodus > Symphodus melops. The sequence continues at coordinate 4,818,175 of NC_136696.1, read as the reverse complement.
TAGTGTGAAAGAAATTCCCCATCATGCACTCTCATGAGAAAATGAAGTGCAAATTCATCTTTCACAAGAATGAGGATGATTTCACCAAACTCGATGGAATCATCATTCTTAGTGACAACAAATTGGCCCTTCTTGTAAATGATCCCATTATACTGCACGTTAACATGAATTGTTGTATTTCTTTCAGTGAAGCCAAAATGGAGGACTGTGCCTTTAACTTGCTCACTGTAAAGCTCTGAGTAAAATGGTGAGCTGTCTTTTATTTGCAAGGCTGGAGGACTTACTGACCCAGCAGAAAGAAAGGCCTGAAACATCTGATGCCTCTCTGAAAGAGTCAAACACAGATTTTTGAAATTCTTCAGATGCCTTGTACATCTTTTGAAGTAACTATGTTTGCTCTCAAACCGCATAGTCCATAGCCTGATGAGTGGGCCAAATTTCAGAATCAGTCCTGAATAATGCCGCAAATAATGATGTTTAGGTCTCAAGTTGATTTCTGGAAATAGTGTCTTCCTGGTTTCCAAATATTCTTGGATGAGTACATCCAGATAAGCGACCTGAGCTATGGAAATTTGCTGAGCACAAATCAGGTCAACAATGTCCTTAAGCTGCAAAATTAACTGCCACACACTATCTTGGGGGTCCTGCACTTTGTCTCCAATTATAAGAGGCAACAGTCTCAAGAAGTTCCAGTTTTGGACAGCATGTCCACTCAGTTTTAGTGTTTGAGGACTGACCTCACAAGGTTTGGAACAAGCATCTGTTGCTTTGTATTCAAACTGCTTGATTCGCCTGTTCAAAATTGTGTAGGTGAACCATTTCTTTTTGTTGATGAAGTATTTGAGGCAAATAGCAACATCATACGAGAGGACACCCTCAAAGATGTCATGACCGAGACAGGGAGGCAGGCCAGGTGAACAAACATCAAAGTTTTGCAAAGTATTAAATACCGACCTGAACTTTATCCCTTGTACTTGTGGCGAATCCTCCTTCTCCAGCTGTTCAATGGCAGATCTGTATATTTCTGGAGTCCGCTCCAGTCCACAGATGTTAGGATCAGCACCCTGAAATTCAGTTCGAGAAATCAGACAATATCTGCAGAAGTACTCGGAAGAACTGAAATTTTCTGTAAAACCACCAATTGCGTGAGAGCCCAGGTTGTCTCCAGCAATGCAGTAGAGAGCTCCCTTTACTACAGGTTCATCTCCTATTGTTATCCCATTTTCCTCCAGTTGTTTCAGATCAGTAAGCAGTTCAGAAAAAACCTTGGCATGGCCAAACTCCTTAAAATCTTTCTCTCTACACAATAAAACCAGCTGCATGTGGTCAACATTTGATCGCACATGGGGGGGCATGTTGAGTAGAGAGAAGTACACAGCCAAAACCTTGTGCTTCTTTTTTGCAGAACCTAATGGGTTCACAACTTCGAACGCATCCTGGTATAAAACCAGCTTGAGACAGTTTGGGTTTTCCTGAAAAAATGTGTTTGACACAAACACCTTACCATCACAACTGTCAGAGAGAACATCTGTTTTGGAAACATCATTAGGATCCACTGACATGAGGCCCTGCCAAAAACCAGACTCCAGCATACCCTTTAAAGTGTCTAGCACAGGAATATAATAGGCACACCTCTCTGTCCTGTTCTCATCTCTGCCCAACAACACTTTTTTGGGCTCCACATATTTGAACATGTCTTTAAAGCTCTGGGCCCTTGAGTAAGCAGTTCTCATGGGCCCTCTGTGGCAAGCTGTAAACAAGTCAGATTGTTTAATTGTGTCACAGATTTTTACAATGTCTTCATCTGAAGCTGACATATCTTTTAGAAGTAAGTTAAGTTGATTCAAAGTATATGTCTGTCCCAACTCGTGTATATTCTGTATTTCTTCAACAATGTTTTGAATGGTAGACACTGGAAGAAGATGCTGTCCCTGCAGTTTTATGTAAAACATACATATATTTCTCAGATACAGGTCACTGAAATTAGACCCATCCCCAATAATGTTTTCAGCATCTGACATGCTGGCAGCTCCCTGTGTGCTAGCACTTGTAGTGGGACTCTCACACTGTGTATCTTTGGTTGATGGACAAATCACATTTTCTGACCAATGTCTGTGCTTTCTGGACATGTGAGAGGTAAAGGACGTTTTTGCAGTGAACACATTTTTGCATCCTCTCACTGGGCAAGCTACATGACGCCCTTCTGCTATGTGCTCCTTTAAGTGAGCGACCAACGATTTAGTTCCCTCACACTGGCGTTCGCAAAGTGAGATGGTGCATTTTAATGGCGCTAAAGTCGTATCCTGAGTAACTGTTGGTGTACTGCTGTGGTGACGATAGAAGTGCGACTTTAACGCGGTATATCCAGAAAACACCTGCTAACAACTTGTTCCAACACATTTGAAAACACGTCGGGGTTCATTGCAGTGCAGTTTGCAATGTAAAACATAGGCTTTTACAGACGTAACGTTTTCTCCACATACATTACAGGAATACATATTCAACAGTCAAAAACACACAGAGCTTATATCCACAACACGAGCAGCGTAGTTAGCTAACCGGAGGCTTCAGCACAGACGGACCCGCTTTAGCTTGATGCTAAGCGGCTAACTACACAGCGCATTTTTTTTAAAGCAGTCAAACTGATTAAACGATTGCTAATAATTCACTCGGTCTCTTTAATTGGTGTTGCTGTACTTACCGAGGTGTACTGACGACAGGCTTTGGCTGGAAATCATAAAAAAGTCCAGACGCTGATGAAAGCTGCTCCTCTGGTGAAGACCGTGAACCGGAGTGTGTCAGAGGTTAACGTACGATGCGTCAGATGCGATGCGCTGATTGGCCCGTTTTGAATTTCAGGCGCGCTGTCAAAGAATGCAGTCTGTCGAACGAACTGTAGGGGGGCATACGACTTCTACTCAGTTTAGATAGATAGATCAGATTAATGTTTTAAAACAAATGTGTGTGTGTGTGTGTGTGTATATATATATATAATACAAAAGTTCATATGAGAGTTATTTTCAAGATATGAATTTAAACAACATTTTAAAACATTTAAAGGCAAACTGTTGTCTTAGGATAGATATTGTTAATATAATTCATTGTAAAGGGAAATAAACAGGCTCTTCAACCATATGAAAAACAATGACAATTAGCATTGTAACAACAGAGAAATAATCTAAATAAAGTTAAAAATTAAAAATTAAAAATAAAGTTTTCAGTTGTTCGGTTATCAGCACAATAGTATAGTACAATAGTAGTTACAAACTGCATTCTTTATGAGAAATGAATGTAAAAACTGTAGTGTGACCTGTTATAAATATTACAGTATGTTTCAGTGATCAGCACAACAGTACATACATTTAACTGTGAAATATTGTATTCTTTTCAAGAAATAAATGCAAAAATCACAGTATTGAATGTTATACATATTACGGCATTTTTCCATTAAAAAAAACTGTGCAAGAGTAGGGAAACGTATTTTTTCAAGAGAAAAAATGTAAAAAACACAGTTTTTTCCTGATTAACTTATTTACGGTGATTCTGTGTTATATAAACAGTATCAAACTGTTTTTGAGATTTACAGATTTTTATTGTCACGATTGACAGTTTTTCACCGCAAAATTTACGAACATTTCTTACAGTGCAGTGTTTTCAGTTTTACCAGTGTCTTCAGTGTTTTGTTGTTTTTAATTTTGTTTTGGTAGATAAGTTTTCTTTTTGAACTTCTAGTTTAAATAAATAATTTTTAGTTTTCTGCAATTGGATCCTCCTCGCGGGTTTTTTCATCGAACCCTGACAGATTCAAAGAAAAGGTTTTTTTAATCTGCATGAGGAAGCCACCTGTTGGACAAACTCTGATCCCTGTTCATGCTCAAACATGAGTGAAATGATGGGCATTGTACGAGTCATCAAAACAAGTTCTGGAAAAAGAAATATTTTTATGAATCAGTCTAAAATAAAAAGTGATTGTGTGTGTTAGTTTGTTTTTTAAATAGCTGTAGGGTTGTATTTGTAAAATCATATAAAGAGCTAAAATCTGTGTACACACATTCAATTACTTTACAGAAGAAATATACAGCTAATGTACTTCTGACCATGAAAATTGCCGAAATCACCTAGCAACCGCTAGGCAACAACATCAATTCTGTGTTTTGTTTTGGGGTTTTTTTCTCGGTTGTTCACATTTTCATTTATGTTCATTAAAATCTGCCAGATAGTTTCTAAAGAAGCTTCAGCCTTGAGACAGCTCACTGACTTTCTCATCAAAACACATGCACTCAGATGCACCGATACGTGCCCATTCGCACACGACACACATGTACTGACACACACACACAAAGACACACACAGACACACAGGTGAATGAGTTTGGTGCTAACAAAAAAGATGTTACAGAGTGACAAACCAATATCTGTCTCTCTTCACTGCTGCCTACCTCTCCATTTTCAGCTCAAGGACAGAGGCAGGCAGGGGGAGGAGAAAAAGAGCGAGAAGGTGAAGAAGAGAACTGCAGATAGGAAACGTGAAGAGAGGGAGACATGGAAAACTTATTTTATAAGATGCATGCTTTTAATCCATGTTAAATAACCGTTCTGTTCAGATATAAATGCCCAAGCGATATTTACAAAGTCCCTGCAATATAAAAACCCTGAGAGGTCAAAATCTCAACCGCTCAGCAACTATGTCAAAAGTTCAATGTGTTAATTCATCACACAGCGCTTCAGCAGGGTTTTCTAAACCACTACTATGAATGTTTTACTCTCCTGAAAGACTGAAAAGAGCCATTTTGCAGAAAAAAAAGTGCAACTCTGGCTTTAATTTGGCAAAACTGATGTGAGGAGCCTTCAGGGAGACACGTTTTGTAAGTTGTAAAAACTCTGGCTCCCTGTGGCTTGGTCTTTATAAGTTTGTACTCGCACGGGCAGTGGGAATTCAAGGTAGTCAGTGTGGACTGAGGCAGCTGGAGGTGTGGAGCATCTACACTAAACGGAGAATTAGTTTAGAAAGGAAGACGTTGAGGAGCCAATAGCACTGGCCAAGAAACCCTGTGGTTAGATATGAACAGTCAGTAAAACATTTCCTCAATATTTCTAAATTAGACACCAACATGAATCTTTAAGTTTGATTTTTTTTTTACAGACAAATCAGGCATCATAATAATGTTTGCACATCAAACATGAAAATACATCTACACACAAATACATGATAAGAAAGCAATATAAAGGTGAGGTAAAAAAGTAAGTAAATAGTAGATTTAGATTAGGGCTGACCCCATACAGCCGAGTACACTTCGTTCCTCCGAGCCTTAGTCGCCTGCCAGTCTTATGGTGCATTCAGGTCTGTCAGACACACCGAAAAACGAGTTTCCGAGTTGTAAGATGCACGTGGACACCTACTGAAGTCGGAATAACACCCTGAGCAGCACATGAACACAGCATCAGTCGAGCTCAAGGATAATTCCATCACAACTCTGCGGGGGTGATTAATGTCTGACTAGATTTGTCTGTTTTTTTCGAGGTTTTTTTTATGACTCATAGACTCTAATCTTGGTACAAATATCACCTTATTAATACTTTCAATTAAGTTCTGAAAATCACTTGTACTTTAAATCAATCTTCTTTAAATTGTATGCATGAAGAAATTCTCCTGAAGTAGAAGCAGCATGTTCCCGTTTTTTTTCTTTCATTGGATACAAGACATGTCAGTCATCGACACAGGCGCTGTTAACTGGCCGTTAGAACAAGAAGAAACATCGTCTTTCAACAAAGGCTCTCATTGGATGCTACAGGCTGCTATCAAGTGTCAAAGAAAGGTCAGCGGTATAACAGGTTTTTTAAAACAATTTCCTGGATACATTATGTCCCATAAGAAACCCCCCTAACTTTTTCCATGAAGAAGAAATCTTATGTCAGAGGTCAAGTTTGAATGGAAAATAAAAAAGTTTGGTCATATGTCTTAAAAGCTGTGAGTGTAGAAGTGTAGAAGTGTACTGCACGTTTGTGTGAGATACTTATTGGTCATTTAGAAAAATCTAAACTTCTAAAGAAGAGTAATGATAATGACCTTACTGTATTGAATATTCTTGCCAGACGTTGAATTTGTTTTTAAACAAGCAAGTGATTTTATTTTGTTTCTGTTCATCAGAGTCATTTCTTAATTTTAACAAAAGCCATTCAAAGTCAAATTACAGCAGCTTGTTTCGACAACACTGATTAGAAAAATGATCCTTCACAGAGGCGAAGTCACATCAGTAGACAATAGATCCTTTTTTTTTTTTATCAGCGGTACTAATCAATGCCCGCCGCATTTCAAAAGAACAGATTAGGAAGTGAATGAGTCGAGAGAAATAGAGAAGGAGTGAAAGGCTACATGGGACGACCATTAGTATTCTGCCTGCATTGTTTAGTGGTGACGAGACAAGCTGTTGTTTGTGTAATTATGTTATTAGCTTTTAATACACATCCCTGTGCAGTCGTTTAATTCTGGTAGCGTCTCCCGTCCCAGTGATGTGTCGCTTATTGCTGCACTCAGCCGTTTCATTAGGCCTAATTTAATTAACATTATTTTGGTCCTGCTGCCAGTGACACAGTCCTCATAAGGAGGACAGTGTGTTTGCTGTGAAGTGAAACTCAAGTCTACACGCTTCAAACGTGTGTGTTGTTTCAGGGAGCATCTTCAGATAAATTCTGAGTCTGCGAATGTTTATGAATATGAATTTTTACCAAAAAACGTAATAATAAGAGATTCCCCAGCATTTATAAGAAAACACAAATATGTCATCTTACATATCAAACACTAAGACAGAGTGAATTAATTCCATTTTAGACCTTGATGAAACTACATGGATACAAGTCTGGGATAATTTTATCAGTGCATGCACGGAAACACTGGAGGACTGGAGTGAAGATTACCGAGGGCTGATTTAGTTGCTGATGCTGTCTTGCAGTCTTAGATTTGGATGTTTTTGTGTAAGCCTTATCAGCTGAACAAAACAGCTACGCATCAGAAACGTGTGTTTGCCACAGACCTTATTGTCTGCAGTGATCCAAAATTCAATGCATAAATCCCACCGGCAAATTCGAACCCATGGCGAAGCTACTTCCTGGTTGGCCTACAGAAATGAGATGATGGTGGTGGCACAACAATTGGTCTCAAGATCTCACCACAGTATCTCTGTGTACATAACATGCGCTTGTGTTCGACTAAAGCATATGCCTGCCCATATCATAACCCCACAGCCACCATGGGCCACTCATTTCAAACGTCATGAGTGGCTGACATAAGCTAACCACTCTTCCACACATGCTGTCTGTCACCTGCCCAGAACAGAGAAAACTGGAATTCATCGGAGAAGAAAACACTTCTCCAAAGTGCTAGACCCATCAGAGGTGAGCATTCGAGTGGGTGAGGATGACAAACTGCAGTCAGGTCGAGGCCCCTGTGAGGACATGATGAGCATGCAGATGAGCTTCCCTGAGATGCTTTCTGACAGTTTGTGCAGATATTATTTGGTTATGCGCACCAATTGTTTCATTAGCTGTGCGGGGGGGCTGCTGTTAGACGATCTTGCAGGTGAAGATGCCAAATGTGACACACAGTGTGGTTGTTAGGCTGGTGGATGCATAGCAAAATTCTGTGGTTGAGAAATTAACATTCAATTCACGGGGATGAGCTCTGATGGACATTCTTGCAGTCAGCATGCCAATTGCACCCCTTCTCTAAAGTAGGGGCATCTGTGGCATTGTGCTTAAGCTGCACAATTTAGAGTGGCCTTTTATTGTGACCATCCTCAGGCACACCTGTGCAATAATCATGCTGTCTAATTAGCATCTTAATAAAGCACTCTGGTCAGGTGGATGAATTATCACAGCAGAGGAGAAGTGCTCACTAACACAGACGTGAACATATTTGTGAAGTAGCATTTGTGTATATAGAGTCCTAACTTATGAAAAAGTGGAGCAAAGAAAGGGTTATAGTTTTGTTAGCAGGCTAATGTTTGCACACTTTCATAGCTTCATATTACACATACATTGACACAAAATGACTTAACTAAACATATGTACGCGTCATACAAATAAACAGTGAATATGTTGTTCTTCTTTTGTCTAGTCCTTGACTGTCAACATGCAAAATGTGGCATATTTTTCCTTTACTGTACGCAGCATTTAGTGTTGCTGTATCGACACACACATTTCATGTGACATTGCTCATGTGTAATTAATTCATTTATTGGTTTAAAACTTAATCAAATATGTAAAGGCTTTTCTTTTTAATAGACCAAAAACAAACACTTCCAATCACTTGGGAAAAAGAATGGGAAGTATTGTGATTTGACCTATAGGTTATGTTGTGTACATAATAACACATAATTCATTACCAAATGTGTCCTGCAAAACGTCATTTCATTCACCAGCCTTTTATCTTAAATTACATCTGTCTATATTACTGTATATGATCGTTTATATCTTGATTTCTTTTGAAGTAAGTATTTTGCTTTCTCAAGACAACAGATTCAACAGTTGATATGGGAAATAAGTTGTCAACGATATACCTGTCTTACAGTTTGTTTAGTCCAGGTTTCCAGATGATGGAGCAGGTGGGGATTCAAAATCATGTTTGTTGTATGGAGGGTCTCCTCCTTTGTCTGCTAAGCTAATGTTTGCTGTGTCTCCAGTGTTTATACTGCTACTCTGAAAACTAGTTTAGTAGAAGCGTCTTCTTTAGTTAGAAGACAGGGATTAGAAGAACTGTCCTTAGAGGTGGACAAATTATACCTTTGTGCACATAGATGACAACTCATCACTTCTTGTCATTTAACCCCAGCAGGGAAAATAATGATGTATTTCCAAGACAGATAGTTCAGCCCACAATTATCAATTATAATGTGTGTTTCTTTTTCCCAAGATAGTACTATGCTGGCGTTAGTGTGACCCATAGACTGTAAATATTAATTGACGAAGCCCTAGGAACGTCAGCCATCTGTTACTGCAGGGGATTGTGCATGCAGGCTCATCGGCTACATCCTGGAAATGCTGTCTCTCTAAATGCTTCATAAATGATTGTCCTCAAGTTTTGAGATGTTGATGCATGTTTTCCATTTGCCTTCTAGGGATAAACTGTGTGCATGAACAACAATAAAGACTAAGTAACGATGGATGGATGGATGGATGGATGGATGGATGGATGGATGGATGGATGGATGGATGGATGGATGGATGGATGGATGGATGGATGGATGGATAGATAGATAGATAGATAGATAGATAGATAGATAGATAGATAGATAGATAGATAGATAGATAGATAGATAGATAGATAGATAGATAGAGGGATGGATGGATGTGGACATGGTCCATATTTTGTCTGAAGGATGTTAGACAATTGGTGAAAGGTAGAATACAGGTAGAATTTCTTTTTTCAATTAACATGTTCATATTAATATATGAATCAGTTGGCAATTTGTTGTGATCACCAAAGACCTTAAATGGTGATACACAGAAAATACAACACATGTATTTAAACGTAAAATACAGTCCATAATCAGCTGATCAGCTTTCGTAATTAAAAAAGCACACATTGAAATGCATGCACTGACTTTACACTCTACAATACTTAATACTGAATGTTGTCCCATGGAAGCCATCAGACTGGCATTGAAAACAACAAACCAATCACATTGTAGGATAAGCAGCATAGGTCAACATTCAGCATCACTCACTGTAATGCTTTTTCATAAGAGAACAATATAATAAATGTACTTTGTTGAAATATATACGAGCCAACTTGGCCTTTTTATGCTGAAATAATGTTTTTCAGACAGTAATTTGGGGAGAATATTTCTCAAGGGGTCAGAAGGTAAAGACAGTGAGTCTCTCCCTTCGCTGGTGCTCTTCAGTAGACATAATGCCTTATCTGTCAAACCAACTTCTGCATGTTTGACACAAATATTCAAAAGGAAATGATGAACACATACATACTAACACAGACATGGATTTTGCAGATAAGTCTCTCTTGTGTCCCTGCTTGGAGCATAATCTTACATTCCTCGCACACACACAGACACACACCTATGACCCAGTGTGTGCCGATGAAATGTAGACGCAAGGTAATTAAACAGGGATCAGGCTGCTCTTTATCAAGGGCTCTTCACTGCTGGGCTAAATTAACCTCTGCCCACACACACTCACACACATTGTACCTTAAGGACCTACACACCCACACACAAAGAGGAATGCACATTTGCATAGACAGACATGGGGATACAAACAAAGGGATCCACAGTGACGCACCTCATCACTGGAACGCATTAACAAGCTCGGTGCGAAAGGTTTATGATGAAATGTGCTCAAATCACATCATCAATACATTACTCATCGAGTTCTTCAAATTCAAAAAGCTAGTTCCAAAAAAAAGAGAGTATGTGTCCACACTCTGTATTAAATGATATCTATACGTTTGGATGTAAGTGGCTTTATTACTGTGATGTTTGCAATCATGTCTTGTCCTGCACTGAACAACTGAAACAAATCAGTCAGTACATCTAATAGTAAACTACAGAGGAGATACCACGGATACTTCTTCAGTTGTTATTTGAGTCTCAAAGACAGTTGTGTTTGGGCTCACTTACACTTTAGGCTTAGTTGCGCCGTACTTTGCTTTTGCACGATTGCACCCCCTCCTCATTCCCCCACTGGCTGCACTCACACTGCTCCAGGACTAACCAGGCCTGAGCCGCTTACCTCTTGTATAAAAGTCACAACACAACACATGCATGGCTTTACGTGCTCATGAAGTGTGCTTAGTTTACATAACAGGCAGACACAAAAATAAAGGAACACAGCCACACATCGGAAACTACAGACAGTTTGCCGACTTTGTAGCTCAAAGCAAAATGTAATAAGAAATCTCTTGAAACTTAAAAGGAGGCAGAGTTTAGATTCTGTGCGCCTTTTTTCCTGAGAGGCAAGAGAAATAAGCCCATGGTCTTATTTTGCTTTCACACAAATGTCAATGCTCTCTATGAAGAACAAATTAATCATTCTTTGAGATATATTTTCCAAATGTATTTTTCTCTAGGTTATTTTCTAACTTTTACCCGTGTAAAAAGTACAACTGAACACCATTTTTACTACAGGGTGTGGTTTTGTTGTCCTTCATTCCTGGATGATTTGGAGAGATGAGGAGAAGTCTCTTGCAGGGATGATGTTTGTCCCACTGAAAAAACACATTCATCAGGTGTAATGCCAAGAAAAGCAGCTGCCACTGGCATCGGCAGCAGAGAGAAGAGAAAACCCTGGTAAAAGTCAGCAGAAGATAGAGGAGGTCGATCTATAACTCCACAACGAAACAGCTGTTGCTTTAATTGTGATAAATAACACAACCATAAACAGTAAATGAACACAGATTGTAAGAATTGCAATTGTTTTTTTAATAAGACTTTTTTTGAATGAAGTATTCTGACTGCACAGCCATAAAACAGCTGTCACCCTCTGTCTCTGCTTTGTTCTTGCTGTTGCTGTGGTTTGTCCTCACTTGTCCAGGTGCTTGCCTGGATCAGAGCAGCATGCTTCTCTGCCCAGCTGTTCGGCCACCTGTGGAGGTGAGGCAAAACAGGAAAGCGGGGGCGAAGCGAAAACAAAGAGGGATGAGAGCTAAACACAGGGAGGCACAAGGATGGAGAGATGCGGAGAAAATATATTCAGACCGACCAAAACCAGTCAAAAAATCTTTAACAAAAGACATGTTACCCTTTTATTCATCTTGAAGAGAACAGGTGCAGCCTTGGGCCTGAGTGCTGTGTGTTTCCTGTCCTAAAGCCTTTGTGTTTCAGCAGCAGATGCTCAAAATCGTCAGGTTTTTCATATTCAGAAATCCCCCATCAGCATACCCCGCAGAGACCGATGGAAGACATATATAAAAAAACGCATCCTGTCTCATGTGCTGAAAAAGTTGAGTCACAGCAAGATGAGATGGATGAAAAGTTGTCAAGAGGAGTGAATTGAAATGTTATGATTCTTGTAAGTGAAGGTGTCTTGAGTACAGTGACGAGGACAGGTTGAGTCTGTGGCAGTGCACAGGCTTTCCCCCATTAGCTAAAATGTTTTACCACTTAAGAAAACATCTTAAACTATTTACATAAAAGATCTTAAGAAATGTCACCCTTCCATATAGTGTGATTGAGCTCCATTTGAACGGTGCTAAACTGTGCAGTCACGTTCACTCGGTAGGAGAGATTTGATTATCACCTGTTCAGGAAGGCAGACATTTTCTGCTTGATTTGCATAAATGGACAACTGGTTTCAACCCCATTCGATTGTACAAAAAGGAAGTCAATATCCCCACGATGTGCGCTAACATGTTGTGTATCTGGAACCAGAGTCTGTGCAGAATAGGAATCAGCTATAATATTAAGGACAGTAAACAGGGAAGCTCGATTCACTTCCAAGTGCACCAGCCTTCAGCCCTTCTAGCAGGATAACCTGCTCGTGGTTACATATTGCTCCGGCCAGTCTGGGCTGAGGGCAGTTTTAGAGGGGCCACAAAGTGCACTGCTTTAGAAAAAAAACAATCAACTATTGTCAAAATAGTGTCTTTACCTTAGGGGGAAGTCTGGTCACAAAGTCCACAGTGATGTGTGACCAAAGCGACCAGGCACTGGAAGAGGTTGGAGGACACCACTAAGCAGCCGATGGGAATGTTACTGTACGTGCTTTTACATTACAAACCCACTCCAAACCTGAGGGTGGACAAACAACCGATTCAGAGGACCACCTCTAGGTCTCTGCTCTGAAACTGATCTTATGACAGGTTGTTTTGGCTTACAGTGATCGGTAACGCCTGCTGGAGGGGAGGAGTTTGAACAGTTTGTGTCCAGGGTGTGAGGGGTCTGCAGTGACGTTACCTGCCCGTTTCCTGACCCTGGCGCGGTGTAAGTCCTGGATAGGGGGAAGGTCGACACCGATGATCTTTTCTGCAGTCCTGATTGTCCATTACAAACTACTATTTTAAAAAGCGTACATTAAATGTCATTGTTCATATGAAAAACATTTACAACTTTGTTTTAAAGTCCAGAGTGCACTGATAACACATCCGACCATTTTTAGAGAAACAGCAGTTGCCTCCTGTTACTCTGTTGCTGGCATCATTTAGCTTCACCTCCTGCCCTTCTTTTGCAGGCTCCTTGGAAATATGAACTCGAAGCCCCAGTGCATCATATGTAAGCTGTAAAATGTTGTACTTCAGGCAAATGGCTGTATTTAAATCGAAACCCAACTATTTATGAAATCATCTTTAAATCTGTCACTGTTTACAGGTATCTGTGTCACGCCATTTTGTAATTCACATGCAATTTATGACCTTTGCTAGATTTAATCTTTGTTAATTCCCCCTTCTGGAGTGAGAAGTTCTTCAAATGACAAATGAATATACTCACAGTTAAGCCTCTGGTATGTTCCCAAAACATGCAGCTGAATAGAATTAAAATGAATAATTGTATATGAACTAATTTTTAGAAACTAATATGACTTACCACATGGCCTAAAGTTCAGGTGTCATGAGTTTATACAAAAAACGTGTTTCATAGACGTTGGGGATTTTGAACACTTTGTCTCGATGTGCACACCGCAGACAAATTACAGCACTTCAAGTTGTACCCTCATGGCCATCGAAACTAGGACAAATCTGATTGTTTACAGATTTATGAAGAGGCAGGCTTTCTGCAGCATTGCACTCAATAATGCACAAATGCAGCTGATATACAGCTCTGAGATGTTTTTTTTTCTCTGACAAACATGACCCCGACACACACACACACACACACACACACACACACACACACACACACACACACACTCTTTAAGATGTACCAGGGGAGATTGCACAGTTGAGGGAATGTTTGTCAAACAACACCTCTGCTGTTGTCTAACTGAATTTCTTTGGATTGCAGGATATACTGTTTATACCTACAGTCTACCATTTAATGACAAAATATACAACATAAAATGAATGAATGAACTATCTGACTGACCTGCAATTTCCGTATAGGCCGTCCGATCTGTCAGTGCTACACAGTCTTTTATAACGGCTAGATCCCATGTGCTGTTTTGGTTTATACTTCAAAGCGACGTCTAAGAAGAGACACAGATACTTTGGTTGTACTATTTGAGATTGGTCTCCAGACCACTTTTTCAGAGTCTCGGAGTCAAGAGTATTTTTACCCAGTCTTGTGTCGATCTCAGTCGTAAGGCTGCAACCTTCCCATTATTACGGTCTATATGAGGGACACACACCCTGCACACAAGATGAGGATTTTCACTTATATTTATGGTCTTCGTCTTGACTCCATCTCACTCTGCCTTGGTCTTGGTCTAAACTTGGTCTCTACCCCTAAATGTCTTTGTCTTGTCTCAGTCTCAGGGAATTCTGGTCTCAGGTATGTCTTGGTCTTGGTTAATGTGGTCTTGATTACAACACTAACAGATGCAGAGGAACTGTTGCTAGATAAATACAGATACTTTGCACACTCATTGTTCCCAGAATTAATGAGTGATCTTTTTTTTCGAAGATGTCACAGAAAAGACACCATGTGAATTGACATGAATCCAGTCTGTATTTTATAGACACATTAAAACACACATCTTTGTGGAAAACACACAAACATTGAGGGAGAAAGAATGTGGTCTAACACAGTGGGGGTTCATGTCAGCCTCAGGCCAGTCTGTTCTGTTTTATTTTATGGAAGAAGAGACTGTACAGACGGAAAGAGAGCAACGAGTGAGGTGAGTGTAAAAAGGAAGAAGCCTCCAGACTTGAGAAGACAAAAACATACATAGACGTGTTTCTGGTGTGTCGGTGTATTTCAGAGATAAGAGAAACATGGTCTGCGTATGTTTCAGGAGAGGCTGGTAGAAATGGGACTGTGGCTTTCCTCTGTGTCTCTCTTTCTGTGCGTGCGTGTCTTTCTCTATGACCGCTGAGAGAGTTCATCCCACGCTGGGCATTTCTGCTGAATCAGTGACTAGTCACCTCTCCTAGGAGGGTAAACAAAACATCAACACACACGCACGTGCGCACACACACATACACACACACACACACACACACACACACACAACAACAACAACAACAACAAAAAAGAAGAGAGACACTCACTGCTACACCTTTGTTTTTTCATCATGAAAATGTCTGTGAAGTTTCATACACAGAAAACAAGACAGTTCAGCCACACACGTCAAGTAACAATATTTGATCTGAATGTTCTACCTGGAATACATTGAGTCATAAGCTGACTCAACCTGACTGAGTGATTTGCACAGCAGCTTCTGTTCCTTCTGAGCGAGGAGGTTACAGTGGGGGAAAAAAGTTGTCAAACAGTGACTGACATACAGGACAAAAAAATGAAAGCTCATTGGACGGCAGCTGTGTCACTCTCTTCAAACAGTGATTTCAAAGTTGCTTTAACCCCTTTGATTTTGATTTAAAAAAATAAGTGTTGTCAATGATGGACTCACATTTTCTCATAGTCTCTTCTGTCTTCATCATGAAACATTAAACAGGAGAAATAACAGATCAAGAAAAAATATATATTATTATGCTGTTGAAGGAGTTGTTTGTGGTCCTTTCTACTATAAAGGTCACATACTGTATTATCCTCCTTTTCAACAAGTTTGAATGTGTCTGTATGAGTCTGTACGTCTGTATGTGTGTGAGTAAAAACATGTCTGTGAAGTTTCTCGTTAAAAACCCTGATCCTGTATTTGATCATGTCTATAAACCTCTCTATTTCAGCCCTGCTCAGAACAGGCTGTTTTTGTGTCTGTAGCTTTAAATATGTAAATGAGCTGTGTCTGACCACGCCCCCTCTATTTCAGCCCTGCTCAGAACAGGCTGTTTTTGTGTCTGTAGCTTTAAATATGTAAATGAGCTGTGTCTGACCATGCCCCTCTAGAAGAGCTTGGGTGACTCGGGCTTTCTCGCTCCATGTCCTATTGTTTACTCAGAGGGCAAAACAAACACCGAGCTGTGGGCGTGTCACCCACCTTGGGGCGGGGATAGGGCTGATGATTTCAATTTCGGCTGTGGCTCAGTGAATAGAGTCGTTGGAAGTTCGAGGGTTTGATACCCAGCTCCTGCGAGCAACATGTCCGATGTGTCCTTTGGCAGGACACTTAACCCCGAATTACTCCCCCTGCTCCATCAGGGTGTATGCAGGTCGTTGCTCCTGTGGTCGACCGCTTGGTGCGTGAATTGACCCACGGGGATAAATAAAATAAAGAGATAAAGGGATAAAGGAGATTAAAAAAAAGTTTCAATGAAGTGTGATACGCTGCAGCGTCCAAACAAAGAGTGATATTCAAGAAGGGAGTGTGTCTGTTCATAAAGATAATTTCGTAAAGTCAACTCTCGTTTATCCTCGCTCGTCGCTCTCGAGGAGATGGCAATGAAGAGAACTGAGATGCTGGGTGCATTTCAGCTGTTCAGTCACATATTCAGCCTTCTCACTGTCTCTTCTGTTCCTCCCTCATGTTCTGGTTTACGGAAGAATACAGAAGGTAAATGTCAAGTGTGTCATTTATCACTGTCTCCTCATCTCTTTACTTTACCTCCTGCCTCCAGCACTTTTTAATCCCCTTTAAGAGTCAATCCTTTATCATATAACACATCTTTGCTCATATTTATCTCTGCTCTACTTCACAATTTGTCTCATAATCTATCCGTTCTGTTTTTTCCATTTCTTAGCACATTTCAGACTCCTGTTAAAAACCTCTATTTTCTTTGACCATTAAGCTCTCATTTTTGCTGCTCTTTCCTGCTCTCTGAATGTTTTTGTTTTTTTTCCCTAATCTTGGCAACATTTTCTGACTGTCTTTATTCTGTCTGGCTAAATCATTTCTCTCCCTGCTAACAAAATGATCACCTGTTCCCACTCTCCTGTCCTCTGTTGGCAGTCCTGAATGCTATGAGCCTCAGAGAAGCCCTCTACACATCTTTTTTTTTTTTTTTTTTAACGTCTACGGAGAGAAATTGGCGTCCTGCTTATATCACATCACATGAGTGCAATTTGATCCTGATGGACAGAGGAGGAAACAGGAAATCATAGTGGACTGAGCGAGGTGTCATAGCTGATTTTAGCCACAGCACTGGCTCGATATTGTTTTACAAACAGTATTTAATTACATGTGCAGTTATTTATTTTACAATTTGGGATTTGATTATAACTCTTGCGATGTCTTGTTGCAAATTTTTCTCAAGAGCAAAAAACTCTTGTAATGCTACATAGTCTCAATGCTGAAATGATTACATATGCTCTGCATTATGATCTTTAAACACACTCCGCCAGGGCGCTCTCAACAATAACACAATATGATGTTCATGCTGGCTGGGAATCATGGGAGTTCTCTCTGCTAGTCCAACCCCCCGCCACAGATGAAAACAAATCCTGTGTTGACCCTGAGGACAAACAGGTTAAACAGACCTGAGGAAGAGGATGTGTTCACAAACGATGTATCCAAGTATAATTTACATGATGTTTTTATCACAGCAGCACATGTGTTCAACATTACAGCAGCTTTCAGTCCCATCTCACGCTTCCTTATGCAGCAGTCTTTGTCGTAACATCAGGCGTTTCCACGACAACTACAAACATGTTTCTGTTCCATCAATAAAATAACGGATCTCTTAAGAAAGTAAATATGACATCGATCTTGTTAATTTTTAATTCATGAGGATATAAAATTCTACATATTGTAAGTTTAAAGACTTTTTTCACATATACACTGTTGAAAATTTCAGGACAGCATGTCAATGAAGTTGTTGTTCATACGTTCCCTCACAGTTGACAACACATCCAAGATGGTGTGCAAACTAGAGTTTGATGCTATCATGATTGCCTTTATTTCGATGCTTTGCAGCATTAGGTGCCTTTGAGTGGTTGTAAAAGTAGAAAGGCATCCTGTAACGACAACATTATAAGATGGAGTTATAAGTTATATTTTTCCTTTTTTTGGATGTGACAGCTGAAGAGATGTTGGGAGGACTGAGCAGGGGATGACATGCAGCAAAGGACAGATTCAAACCCACAGCTACTGCAATGAGGGCTATAGCCTCTGTACACGATGCGTGCAACATAACCATTAGGCCATCCAGCGCCCCCAAGATGGACGTTTTTATGCTACAAAATCACTTTGCTGTCTGTCAACAATCACAGGCAAAAATAATTGGCAGTTCTGCTTTTTTATTCTTTGTTTCCCTCACAGTTTTTTGTGAAAAAAGCAAACAACAGTGAGGCTGCTCTACATACAGAGTAATAATAACTGATACATCACATATTTATCAGCTAGTATCTAATGGTGTGAGTGCTCACGTTTTAAACTTCATCATAGGAAACTGTCTGAGATACAAATGTTGACACATATAAAAACTCAGCATCTGTTCGAGGCCTTAATACCAGCGAATGTAATGCTTTTTCTCATTGTCACTGTTTGACAATGATCAACTAGCTTAGATCATCACAGCTTCATAAAAAACATCTTGCTCCCACCATTTAATTGCTTCATTAAGCTCAACTTTTCCTCTTCGTCTGATGAGTCACAGTTTAACAGATGCAGTCAAATCTGGTGAGCACTGGTGTGACTAATTGGGAACCAGTGACCTGGTGTGGCCGATAAATGTCGTATCAAAGAAGCTAATGCGAGCAGACAGAAAGCAGCATTAATCATTCAGAGCCTGATCACTGTGTCACACTGACCCACAGGCATATAGCCTGAACACAAACACACATCTGAACTGTGGCACACACACAATCACACGGATCACTGATGTCATGCACATACAAAAATCCATTGTGTTGTAACTGCAAGGGAGCCAGTTCCAAAACTACTATTGTATGTAACATTTTGGGTTGAGAACTGGGAGGTCGCTGGTCCTGGTGCGGACCAAAATACAGAAGCTGTTCTTGTAGCTGGAGAGGTTCCAGGGCATTTCCCAAGCTCTGCCGGAATGCCCCTGAGCAAGGTTTTTGACTGTGAACAACCAGCTCTCTGAGAACACTGTTTTGGTTTTTTTCATCAATCGGTCTTCACATACGTTCTCATGTCATCAAGAATGTCCAATAGTGTGACATGTAAGTATGCCCATTGAAAAGCTGCAGGTCATGGCTGTTCAGCAAGAACATGCCACTTTGAATACCTGTGGTGCAGACGGAAAATTTGTTCAGGACAACTGTAACGCCCCTGTATTTAAAATGTGTCCTTTTCTGAATGAAATGAAATCTTCTTACAGATTTGGAATCAAAGTTCTTCATGCTATATGCTTTAACTTGACCTATAGTGAAATATAAAACGGATAAAGTACAAATAGAGTGATTCTCAAAAATGATTTTGACTCCGTCAAGGATGCTGCTGTTCAGTGGTTCAAGGAGACGTTCCGTGCATGTGAACAGCGGCTTTGTGTCTCTGAAAGCATGTCGTGTGTATCTGAGCAAGTGAGTCATAGCTCAGCTGGGATCAACTGTATGCTTTTCTTCTTAGTGCGACGCAGTCTGTTCTGTCTCAGCAGAGAAGAAAAGAGGTGAAATATCTAAAGCGCTACAGAGTGTGATTCAGAGACGCAGAGATCCTTTCAGTTGGAAATGAGGATGACGAGGAGGAGAAACTTCAGCAGATGGTCACTCAGCATCAGGCCGTCTGCACGCCTCCCCGTCAGCTCTTTCCATCTGTACTCCTCAGCGCCCCCCTCTGATGTCATTGACAGCCTTGACACACTCTGAGTAAACAAACAGTATAAAGTATTCAAAGTTTTTAGTTCTTAAGAAATCTGTTTAATTCATTTTAAATCAGCCTGGCTATATGAAAGCAGATTACAGAACCTTGTAGGCATCTTGGGTAAATATTTTGATAAATCATTTCTTTGAATTAATCATTCATGCAGCCAAATAGCTAATTAGAAATAAACGCACTCTAGTTATTTCATTAATTCTCTTAAATTTTTGTGCCCTCAATATTTCTCCAGTCAATATATTCACCTCTGAATATTCTGTATTCTTTAAATATAATCTGCTCTCATTTTTGGCAATTTACTATGTCAAATAACATCTTCATTTCAGTTAATTAATCCCAGAAAAAATATACATTTATAAAATAAGAAGAGCTTTGACGTCACGTGTTATCTTACAACAGTAAACAGCTCGATTGTAAATATCATAAAATGATGGCTTTACGTTTGATCATTTTATCTGAGAGAGAAATTTATAACCAAATGTGTAAAGCAACAATAGAGGATTTGTGTTTGGTGTGTTTGGACACCCTCCAAAGTTTTCTACTCACAAGACACCCGGTTAAAACCGTCACTATTATTAGACAACGTTCAGGTGTTGGCAAACAAAGGGTGACGAAGTCAGAAAACAAGTCGACAGAGATACAGTGGTATCTGGTATACGGTAGAGATACAGATTTGGTGCAAATATGACTCTGAAAGCGTCTTTAGCAAGCTGTTTGCATGTGTTTGTCTATTAAGCTGTTGTGAAGATGGGCCGTGGTTAAATGGTTAGATTTTACATCAAAGGTACTAATTTGCATGCTTGTTGAGATAGATTTGTCGAGTTCCAAACTAATAAAGCTAACTTGACTTTTCATCTTTTTAAACGTGAATGTACAAAGAGAACGTTTTGCAAAGGATTTATTTAAAAGCAAACCTGAGTCACACTTATTCTAGTGTGTTCACCTGATAAAGCTGATTTACATGAGACAATGATGATAAGACACAGCCTCACATTTACCTTACGATCTGTTAGGAATAACATCTGCAGGGACGTCCCGCTGCTTCTTGCTCAGTCACTCACTTTAACTCGACTGATCTTCTATTCGTCACCGTCCTCTTCCTCTTAGACTCAGACATTGTATCAAACAGTGCAGAGACGGGCTAACTGCCTCCTTTTAAAACTGAAGGCTGATGTGTTAACTGGTGACGTAAAGCATTACAAACCTCTTGTGCGTTGACCTTGGCCTGCTGTCAAAGTTACATACTGCAGTAAACTGGGCGTGCTATTGACATGTGAGTCCTTGCTGAAAGTTGTTTTGTTATAAAATCAACCCATTTCTCAATCTCGTGGAAATATTTTCAAGCAAATTGAGATTTTTTTGGCGCATAAACAGACTTTACCATCCCTGCAGCCATGGTAGCAAGAAGTCTTCGAAGTGAGAAGAAGTTGTTTCTTATGGACTCAGATATGAATGTGCTCCCCTATATGGACAAACACATCCTCACGCAAAAATAGCACTCAGGAAGCTAACCCACCCTTCCTGTGCATGACCTGTGATGCACTGCATGTTTTCACACCGAGGTACGGCGCGTTCACCCACCCACTCATTCACACAATCACATACGCACCAATGTACACCGACAAGGACACTGCGCAGGACAGTAGACGCAGCAACAAAACTCTTGCCAAAAATTAAACCAGACAGAAGGAAACAACCTCTCCTATTCAAAGGTTGTTGTTTTTATTACCGATGTTTGGACAACGACACTGTCTCTCCTCTACAGGATCTGTATATCAGGCTAAAGGTAAAAGCACTCTCCATGCAGTCTTCACACACAAACACAACAACATCCTTCCTGCTTCTTTAAGTTGTTCTCTCATTTCAAGCCAAGGTCACTTCTCAAAGGATCCATGATGTGTGTGTGTGTGCAGACAAAAAATTGTGTGTGTTTGTGTGTGATGCATCCTGATTGCCCTCTTCTGCGTAGCTCTCCCTCATCTTGCCTCTTACTTTGGAGATGTCTCGCTCTTTGTCTTCTCTATGATACCTGTTTGTGATACGTGTTTTCTCTCTGTCATGAGAATCACTTTAAAGATCAAAATCTGATCCTCTGCTCCGAGGAATTCTTCACTCATACAATCAAATGTTACACATTTGTAGGACATTACTTCATGCACGGAGGACACATTACATAGTGGATATACACAGCATCACATTTCTGGACTGAAGACCAAAATATGTGATTATTTTCAGAAGACACATGACATACCAACCTTACGGGGTAGAACCAAGCTGCAACCTCCGGAGTTGACAGATAGAGCTGATACAGAAGTGTAAAATCCTGTTTTATTTCATGAACGATAAGAGTTATTCACAATAAGGCTGTCCTGATCGACAGGTGGGTGAGACGTAACGGTTTGCCAAAGGGCTGTAAACCTGCCTCAGCTCCAGTTCTCTGTCCATCGTTAAGTTGATACACTATGTTCAGCATGGCGACTGTCGCCAATTTGACTCCAAAGCCCCCTGCAGTAACAGATGGTTTCATCCATTAATATTTAGTCTATGGGTATAACAGCATGTGTTTAGACTTTCCTGGTCACAAACTCTGTTCCTCTGATTTTATCAAAGTGTTGATCCTTCTGTTTTGATTTGGCTGACAGCTTTGGTGTTAAGCTGTCGTTCATCAAAACCCTCAAAAAACAGATGGTGTTATGATATCACTAAGACTTGACAGACACCTCTGGGAGTCAAATCTGATCACTGACCTACAGGAATATCCTCAATATTATTATACTGCCTTTAACCCTGTGGGAATTTACTTTATGTTTTTAGTCTTATATTTACAACACACTTGTTACCATGACGACCAACAATGTTTCCATTTATTCAAACACAGAGGGTGGCATGTATTATCATTGATTGAAGCCAAGTATTTAATTATATTACGTATTCATATATATATAACCAATGCACAGAGAATTACAGCACAGTAGTGGCTTCATCTATTCAGGTGAATAATCCTGCTAATATCACATCAGCTCACTTGATTTGCTGTGGAAAAAATACTAGCGGTCTGACAAAATATCGAACAAATATCAGGAGTTTCCTGCAAGTGTGAAAGCCCTATAGTAGACTCAAAAATGAGGACTTAAAATGGTCCATGATGTAAAATTCTTCATTAAAAAATGACAGAACATTGTCACTGCCTTTGTTCTTTTCAATCAGTTAAGTTTGAAACACATTTGTCCACATTTCTCGATCAATGTCTCTATCACCATGTTCCCACTCTCAAAGTATTCCCCTCCCTCTTCTTACTCATCTCTCTTTGCCTCTGCTGTACGTTTCTTTATCTTGCGTCTCTTTTCATCTCCGTCCTTCACTCTCTCCTCTGACTTTATTTCTCCAGCTGCTCACTGAGCTGTGTGTTTATTTGACATATTGAACTGTTTTTGAAGCCAATAACCTTTCAGCGTGTATCGTGACGGTCGGAACAGATGACGCTTGTAGAGGCACACTCTCACCTGCCACATGGCATATGCATTTTTAAAATATGTACATGCACACAGACAGTTTTGCTGCTCACATAGATGAACAGAAGCGTTTGCATTTGTACATAAACACAGATTAGTAATATTGGCCTGTTTTGCTGTTTGATAGACTGAATTTGACATGTAATAAGGATGTGGTGTATTATCTGTCCAGATATTCAATTCTGAAAGTAATAAAATGTATGTTTGAAAATGATATTAAGTAATATAATGACAAATACCATAATGCATTACTCACATGCATATTACAGTTACAATGTGTATTCTACAGGAGTAAATGAGAACATATGATATCTGACTAAACCTGCTCACAGAAGTTTTCCTTCCAAAGAAATGATTTTTGGCAGTAAAAAAAGTCATTAAGTTGTCCAGTACTGATGTCACAGGATGTCATCCTTTGTTGTTTACCAATTATGTCAAAGTGGTTTTCAAATTAGGGTGTAATGCATCAGGTTATCAGAGGCAGGGAAAAGCTAATTATTGGATTATCAAAATGAGTGACAGATATCATGCTTATGGTGAAACAGGTGGTTAACAGGTTAAAAAGATCCATTAGGAAGAGGAACATCATAGAGGCAAGTGCATTTAGGATCATGTATGTGTAATGTTCAGTTCTGGACATCAGTGATCATCGTTAATCCTTTGTTTATTCATATGATTATTCCTTCAGTGTCCGTGCAACAAAGACGGTTGTCTCATAGAAAACACTGTCATTTGGGTCCACAATGGTAAAAGATCAAGTTTTCAAATAATAAAACAGCCTTTGTAGGACATGCAAATGTTATTCTTTAACAAAATATGAACATACATGCATAAAATCCATATTCAATTAAAGCAGAAAAGGCACTGCAAAATAAAAGCAGATCTGCAGTTTCTCTACCTTACCCACATGTTCGGATCTTATTACTGCCTGGTGTTGAAAACAGATCATCATGTGTTGATGGACATACTGTAGGATGATAAAATGTTCATGTACAGACCCTAAAACATGTTTATTGTATCCAAATTAGCAATAGTAAGTCTCTATATTCTCCTGCTTACTGACATCACTATTCAGTTCTACTTCATATTTCAATAATACACATGATAATGCAATGGTCCTGGTAATCAAGCCAATCAATCAATGGAAGTTACAGTTTTCTGATAGAAATGACAGTCAGGTGCTTTGGGGTTTTAATGGCTCTGCTGTTTGCTGATTTAGCAAGAGATGCTATTGGTGCTTCATGAAGATACCGGCCCAGGAGGAGTTTGCTTACAACACAAGAGTTACACACAAGCAGTTAGCCTCTTAGTAGAGAGCTTACGATGATGCTCGCTGTTAAAAATCCAAGTTTTCATGTTTAGGAAAGAAAGTTCTTAGGTCAGGTTCGTGGTTTAGGATGTATTAACTCAAACTTGTGTTGAAATTTTGCATTTAAAAGTCTGGACCACTTATATAGATGAATATTAAAACCCATTTATTGGAACTGCCATCTTGTGTAGTTTGCCATTACTGTGCTGACAGCTGATACTGAACAGAGCCGTGTTCAATTTTTTTTTCTGACTGGGTCATTGACTTATGCAGGGGTGGCCTGAAGTGGGACGTGTGCGCTATAACACACACAAATATATCATTTATGTACCTTTTCTGGATTTCTTGGGGTGGCAGATTTTTTTATTTTTTTATTATTATTTAATTTGGTGCAATAGCGTGACAAACTGGTGAGATACACATGACAAAACAAGGAGAAGGGATTAGACAATAGAAATCAGAAAAGGTATAGGACAACAGTTAGAGTGGCAGGGGCGTGTCCAGAGGGGTCCCCTCTGGACACGCCCCTGCTACTGAAGGTACCTTAATTAGACTACCTTAACATTATGATTGCCTCATGTGTGTTTCAAAGGTCTTACATTTGGTTTACTTTTACTGGTTTACTTACAAAAGAAGACTTCAACTGGTCCATGTTTTGAGCCGAGTTTGAAAGTCAGTTGGTTTCAACAAAGCCAACTTGTTTATCATTGAGACTGACGGCTGATAAAGAGAGAGCCATCCAGGACACATTCTTCAGACTATGAAAGTCTCAGTCACTGTTGAGTCCAAAAATAGTCCTAATATGAAAATATGAGTCCTGCATTAGGTTGCAGCATGAATGAGGCCCACAAGTTAGTTTGTATTTCAAACACAGTTTTTGAACAGTAATGCGTAAATGCATTAATGTGTACACTGACACAGAAGGGCGCTATGCCTGCTGTATATCATTACCATTAACATCTGCATAAATCTAAATAAAGCTCTAATTTGATCTCTCAGAAACCAACAGGTACAGGTTTAGTCCTGACCTCTCTCTCTCCCTGGAGCCTGTATCCTGCTTCCAAATTTTGCATAAATGAATCATGATCATGAATACGAGGAAAATATGCAAAAGAGCCAATTATGATTGATCGGCTGATTGATTGGTGTTGTCTTTACTGGTTCCTCCCGCCCCCACGTGCTGCTTTTCTGTCCTTGCTCAAGTAGACCCGCCAATCCCATGGAAACTGCTTGTTCTAGCAGATGTTTCTGATTGTCAGGAGTGTCGGCCGGGTCAGAGGTTAGTGACAGCTGAAGGTGTATGTACGTATACCCTTGCACATCTGTCAACTTATGATTAAAGATAAGCAATTCAAAAATGACACTATGTTGAAGGCTATGTTCAAAAAATCGGCATGGCATACTCCTTGAAAATACTTCGATGAATTTTTATAGAATCCAAATGGCCGTTAATGCTTTGATGATACACAATGTCCCTGGTGCACTTCACGATAAAGCTGATAAGCCGCCGCAGTAGAAGCCAAACTAAATGATGCGGTGCAAGTTTCTTGTCAAAACGAACACACATTCATGATAAACTCTGCACGACAAGCAAAACTGAAGAATATGGGAGACGTTTCGATTTCTGAAGGAAGTCATGCAAAAACAAGGTCAAATACTGCAGTAATACGACCATCAACACCATCTATTTATAAAGGTAGGGATCACGGTCCCAGCAGGCCCTTAATGAAACTTCTACAGTCAAAATGTCCCTCAACTTCTAAACAGGCTCAGAAGATAACAAAAGCGCTTTTGTAATTTAATTGTAAAGACATGGGCAGACACAGCGTATTTATTACTGTATATACAATCATTATTATTTGTGGGACTATAAACAGAATACTTTAATTTACTTCTAGGATATCTGAGGACATGAATTGTAAGTGCTACGAAACGTTTCGTATCATTGTATTATGTGAAATAGCCCCATGCCTAGATAAAATGTGTATTTTATGTTTCTGCTGCTGTCACGTTATCTGCACATGTTCTGAAGAAAAAGGTAAAAACAGATACAGTATAAACCTGTCAGTAGACGCACTATCATACTCACCCACATTCAAATACATGTGAAAGCTTAACACACGTGAAAACATCCTTTCATACTGATGCATCCAATCTGCGGAGGCTTTTGATTCTTTCAAGGGCACACCTGAACATGTGCCCACACACACATTCACTCTCTCTCTCTCGCACACACACACACACACACACACACACACACACACACACACACACACACCTACAAAATTCATACTGATATACACAGTGCATCTCCTACAGTCTCTCTCTTAGCCCACACACTGATGCAGCATCTCTCCATCTCCCTTTCTTTCTCTCACAGGCCAGAGGAGACGCTGGGCCAGAGTCTGCTCCTGCCCTGACAGTGTAGGGGGAGAGTGGGGGGGCACAGAGGTGAGTGGGAGTTGATTGAGTTTGCTCAGCTACAGCCCATGGGACTGCAGACAATATTACAGGACTCACACTCCTGTCTGCATGCACTCATTCACACACACACACGCACGTACACACACCCAAATGCAGCTGAAGAGCAGCCAGCTACTACACACTCAATTTAATCAGGGCTTATGCCTATGGAAGTGAGCATATGTGACCTCCTCTGTTTCAATGCTTTCCTCTTTCTCTGCCTCCAGCTTCCCTTTCAATCGACTGCGTTCCAGCTTTGATACATTTTACCTTTTCTGGCCATATGCATCACACTGTCCATCTTAAGGAAACGACTGTGATACACTTTTGCATAAGCTGGAGTGTAAATAGAAAGCAAGCAAGTCCTAAAATGGACCAGACAAGATCAGTGCATTTCAAAATAAAGAGACAGGCTGCATATACTGTACTGTACATTTTTGCTCAAGGCACAAAAGCGTGACTTCATAAATTATTTAAAACCTCCCTACACTGAGTGATCTTACGTTCGACTTTCGTTCTATGTGTTCATCATCAAAGACAGGCTGGAAACATTTATTTACTGCTGGAATCCAACCCTATATTCTCTACTGTGTGTGTAAAGAAACCTTGACATGCTATCAGCCTATTTGGGGACTCCATTGTCAGTGGCACTTATAGTTGAGCACCATAATAAATGTGAGTTTGTGTTTGTATCAGTGTGAGACCAAGCATTAGTTATCCCATGATGAACAACAATAGCTTAGCACTTTCAAGCCCCCTGTCCCAATAAAAAACGTACTTTAGACGTATTACTAAAACCACTGATGCAGCTTTTCTTCCCTGTGTGTAATACGAATGCAGCAAACTTTGATGTTAACAAATGAAGACGATTTGGAAGTGTCTGCTTGATGCCGGCTCCGGGAACACCAGAAGTCACAGACACACCACAGACAGAAAAGACAGCAGAAATGAACATGTTTACAGCCTGGTCTAAAACACAAACAGGTGTTATTAGGGGGGGGGGGACTTAATTTAGAACTCATCCTTGTTATCCTTGATTAAGCACGTACCTGATTGAGCAATACATCCGTGACTTATAGATGTAGAGAAAGCACGATTCTCTGAAAAATGTGTATTTGACAATCTGTGGATGTGAGGACATCATGATGCTATCTTCGCCAGTATGTGTGTGGCTCTGTGTGCATATGGCGTGTGTGTAAATGAAGCAGCACTAATGGAATATAATTGCAGCATTCCGGTCATTTTTTCAGAAAGCCTTTAATGAATCCGAGTGCAGCCCTGCCCTCTCCTCCCCTCTTCTTCCCTTTGTCCCATCCCTTCCTCCATCCCTGCATCTGTCTCTTCCTCTCCTCATCCCTGATCACGTTTCTTCGCAACCTGTCTGTCTCCCCCCTACATGGCCTCTGAATCCTTTATTTCGTTTAAGAAAACTCTCAAGACAGCTTAGTCAAAAGAAAATACCTGCCTTTTGACGTCAAACATTTTACGCTTTTCACTGTTTTCTTTGGCTTTTTTGATTAACTTTTCCAAAAATAATTCCCTTTTCTAAGAGGTGAGTATCTTTATTCATCTGTCCCTCGAAGCCACAAATAATCATTGAAACAAGCTGTAGTATCTATCTCTCTCTTCCTCAAACTCTCTCCAG
This sequence comes from Symphodus melops, assembly GCF_947650265.1. NCBI lineage: Eukaryota > Metazoa > Chordata > Actinopteri > Labriformes > Labridae > Symphodus > Symphodus melops. Next base: position 4,789,468 of record NC_136696.1, on the reverse strand, counting down.
AGGAAGTTGAGGAGCGACAGACTCTCCTCCCCATCCACTCTCCTCCCCATCCACCTCCCTGAAAGAATAGTATTGGCATTCACCTCTGTCACACACCCTGTCTGACTCTAAAAATACAGAGTTACTGTCACCTTTTCTCCGACTGGTTGTTCCTCCAGACCTGCTGGCCTCTCTCTCTCTCTCTCTCTCTCTCTCTCTCTCTCTCTAAAGGTGAGTGTTGGCGGTCACTGTCTGCAAATCTGCCCAGAAAATTGAATCAGCCAGCAGGTTGGGGGCCAGGAAGGCACAAGTGCCAAACCCTACACTGATTTAATTCTGTGTGTGTCGGTGTGTGTGTATGTGGGTTCACATTTGTCCGTACTTACAGTATGTTCTTATAAAATACATACAGCATTGTGTATATACCTATCTCAGGTGACAAACTGTCAAATCAGCAACTGTGTTTTTTTTCTACTCTTTATTGTTCTATGCTATTTATAAATTATAATGATGTAGGAAGAGATTGATTTGATCAGCTGGAAAAAGGGAGGCTACATATTTCATGCTGATTAAAATGAACAAAATGTCATTTTTCTTTAAAACAACAACATCCTTTACTTTTACACATTAGTGTAATGTAAAAAGTTATTTATATAAGTGTGAAATGAAATACGGCCTGAAGCAAGGGAGGACTAATAAGACTAACTAAGCAGTCTCTGTACTGCAATAATTGACGGCTAACAAAAGCTTGATTCCAAAAAGCAATTATATATTTCAACAACTGTAAACTAAAAGATAAGTGTATCAAACTTCATTTGGGAGATACTTTTAAACTACATTTACACTGCAGACAAAAGCAGCCCAAATGTTAATGGCTTGCTCATATGTGATTTTTTTTTTCTTTACTTTGGATGCAATATTCTGAGGACAGTAAACATACCAAACAAGACAAGGGGAACATGAGGCAGCCATCAAGCAAATGTGTAATCCTAGCTTACAACTTGAACGTGTTTTGGGGTAAACTTTTACAAGCAAAACTTAAGGGGTCGCTGCGCGCAACGTCTTTGTTATTCTTTTAGACTTTAGCGGTTCAAAAGTCCTGAACCGCTAAAGTTCAGGACTTTTGTACATGGGAGTCACATTCAGGTTGGATTTAAAAGGTTATTTGAACAAAAATCTAAAGATTTAAGCATGGACAGTACACGCATGGATGTTTTCTCAGTGAGATCACCCTTTCGTTTCTGAAGCAGATTTCTGAAGTTTGTTGATAGTAGTCACCCTTTTAGAAATACTGTCTAAGACTAACTTTTGACGTGTAATCTGAACACACTCAATGAGGTACTCTGTATCTGTTTATGTTGTTGTTTATGTCCTACAAATAAACCATTTTTCATTTTATTAGCTTTAATCAGATATTTGGATGCTAGTTAATACATAAACTCAAGTTACATTTAAGTCACATGCAAATGTGACTTGAGACTTGACTTGGACTTGCCCCTCAAAGACTTCAGACTTGACTCGGACTCAAGGTTGTGTGTTATCATGTATTTCTGGCCGGAACAAATAGGAGCTCATTGTCTTGCCCAGGGACACATCGAGCGGCAGGAGCTGGGGATTAACAACACTGAGCCACAGCCGCCCTCACTTTGACCATTCAGATAAAGAGATGTGCCTCTGGATTAAATCCTCTACAGTCTAGTTCAAAGTAGCAACATATAAAGTGTAAATTGCCCCTCTGTTTGAAGGGAGTAGTTTCTTTCTCTCATCTATGGCTATCTCTTCTGGTCTCTGATTTCCTATTTAGTTTTCATTTTACCTTTAATCCTTTAACTACATCTTCCTTTCAACTGCTTCCCTACTCATGCCTCACTTTCATCCCTGTTATTCCGCTTTAGTGCCATTCCTCCGTCCATCTCCCTCATTGATCGCACTGCCCTCTTCACCCTTCTCCCTCATTCATAATTGAACAGCATTAACTGCCGCTCAGGCCAAGCAGTCATTTAATTAGCTGATCAGCCAGCAGAGACTCTGCCTTTTCTGTGCTGCAAAACATATTCCTGCCCTGTGTTCAAAATACTAAGAATTGGCCAGAAGTGTGTTTGGATTGTTCGGATGGTGTTCAGTGTTTATTACACTGCACTTGTGTTATGTGTCTTCCCCTCTCAAGAAAAGGGTTATGTTTAGCTGGACTGTAAATGTTATGTTTGTGTGTATAAAAGATCCAGTATATTATGAGTAATCCCAGTTTTATTTTGAATCTCTTTTATATTTTTATTTTGTTCTCTTTTCTCCTTCTGCTGAAACTCTCAGCTCTTTGAAATCCAGGCTAAAAACTCACCTGTTTACAACTGAACTATTTTAATAAAGATTTTAATCTTTCACTCTGCACCGTAACTTTAAAATATTTGTACATTCTTACTTCAATTAATTGTATTTAAATTATTCTTACTTGAACTGATTGTAAGTAAGTGGCTGAAGATAACGTAAAATATGACACATCCTCTTCCCAGCGTCACAATAGTTTATATTTTTATCATGGCTGCCTTTTTACTCTGACATTATGTCCAGGGTGGGAAGCTCAAATGGTATCATGTTGTACTGTTTTATTCCTGGTTTTTTGACCACACTTTTTAGAAAATGTGTGCTGTTTGGAGATTTTCCGTCTGTGACATCACAAAGGGCAGTGACCACTCCCCCGGAGAGGCATGGTCAAACACAGCCCACTTGCATTTAAAGCTACAGACACAGAAACAGCTGAACGAGAGGGGTTTATAGAGTTCTCAGACTTATTTAGACTGGTGGAAAAGGATGATAATGTGTTACCTTCAAGACTAAAAGAAAAATAGTGTGTTAAGTGTAAAATGTATTGATCAACTACAGTTCGGAGGTCAGATATTCTCAGAAACATACTTTAGATATGCCTGCTCGGTGAGATGTTTTTACCCTGTGCCAGTCAAAATGATCTCACATTTATTTCTGCTCATTATCTCTCTGGCTGATGAGACAAGACTTCAGATTACCTGTGCAATCTCATGTCTTCTGCAGGAGCTTTGGTTGCACAGTGTTCAAGGTTTTATTGAGCTGATCCCCTGGAATGCTAAATGCGTTACTTATATTGTAGCAGTTTCTGCAGATGAATGTTGTGGTGGAGGATACTCCAACCTCCAACATAAAAAATACTTTTTAACAATTTTCAAAATTTCTCTCGATACACTAGCAAGCTTTCAGTGTGTTCAGGATGTGATTTTTTTGTATGTTCTATTCACACATCTTATTAAGCTTAGAATTATATATTTGACTCCATCTTTGACACTATAGCAGCTTTCTGTGAATTGTTCAATCTTAAAGTATGTGCAGCTAGTCAACCTGTAGGTCATCTGCACCCTGTAGTTGTAGATTAAAGCTATAAAGACGCTCTGCTATTCCTTGAGCAAACAAAAGAAAAGACTTCTCTTAATCCTGAAAAATATTGTTGTGTCAGCCTGAACAAATTATGACTTACTTTTAATTACATAACGCACTACAACACTGACTAAAATCGATCCTAATACTATCTTCAGGTAATGTTAACTAGCTAATGTTAGCTAGTCTAAATCGTTGTTCTGAAATAGTGACACTAACAAACAAAAAAAGAAATGTGCATTCATTTTAATTAGATGTTTGTTTTTTTTTATCACACCTTTTTTGTCACTATTGTACCTTGTTAACAACCACATGTCACCACAACCACATGTCACCATGTCACCACATGCATTGGACTTACTGCGTGATTTCCTTTTCTGAAAAAGTGATAACAATGACAGCTTCCTGCAGCTCCCTCACCTTTGAAAATATGACAACTCCAGATGAGTCCAGATTCAGAAGTGTTGGATTACTACACTGATGGTAATTCATGAGTACCATACCAACACTCTGGTCCCTCAGAATAACAATGACAGACAAAACACTCTGAACTCCCTTTGAACGTAAAACAAGTGGGCGCTGAATCCCAAAAAATGTTTAAACAATAAAAAGAAATTAGGACAGCACTCCAAAGTTGACTTTTAATTGCCACAGACGCTTTTATTGCGTGTAACAGACAATTCTGTCAAAGATACACAGGTGGAACGAATTCATACTTGTCCAAAATTGGTTTTAGTCCATTCCCCTTAAAGTAACAAACCGTAACACAAATACATACACTTTGTCACACACATAACTCACAGTTTTTCCAGCTGCTATATTTACAGGAGGAAATGAGTGGAACATTGACTTCCTCAATTCAAGGATACAAAATAAACTTAAACTTGTTTGTATTGTTGTCTGTTCTCCCTTTTTTTTTTTTTTTTTTACAAATCTCAGTGTATTTTTTTTTTCCTCATTCAAGAGTTCACTTGTGTTCTGACTGAATACTGCATTTGATTTGTTCAAAATGTCTCTTAGCGCTCTCTTAGCAAGGACACGTCTGAGACAAGACTTCAAATCTCTCTTGCTTCCATGGAAACTGAAGCATATTCTAACCTTGTTGCTATCTCAAAGATCAGCTCTGAAATTGATAAACATAAACAATTTACTCAAGATGCATTCGTGGTCTGATACTTTACAAATTATAACAGAATCTAAAGCTTTTGCAACTCAGTTGTTTAAAAACCACAACTATCTGGCGTTATATTTACCCCTCAAAGGCTGCCTTCAGAAATCTGACATGGGTGAGTGAACCACTTTGGGTCCCACTTGAAAGACTGACTCAGAAGATGTATCTTTACCCTCTCAGTCATGAATCCAAGAAAATCCAGACAGAGTAAATTAAGACAAGGAGCACAACTGACATCTCCAGGTCGCACATTGATGGGAATAAACACACAAAGACTTACAAAGTCAGAGTGACAGGGTTTCAATCAAAGAAACGTATTTGTTTGATTTAGGGTAACAAACCAAGACAGATGTCAGGAGGATCTGCTCCTCTTTTTCCAACCTGATCGCAAAAACCTCAAAGGTTGTCACTCCCCATTTTGGTGTCAGCAGCTGTTATAATAAATGATATATTCTTATTTTTTTGTGTGTTTTATTTCTGCCTTAAACTGTTTTATTTTGAATTCACAAGGAATGAAAGCAACAAGCTGTTAGCTGTTTCAAGCATTGACTGTATAAAGAACGGACAGTGTGAGACCTTGAGTGGAGTCAAAAGATTTAGAGCTGCCTCTGCTGACTGGCTGCAGTATATGTCATTAACTCTGCCTCTTCTATGCTAATTTTAAGTAACAATCTGTAAAACCAAAATGGACTGCATGTCAGATAATTTCACAAACCCTGTTTCCTCATGATAGTTACCATCACAAGTTTGTCTTCAAGTCATCTTATTAATTAGTTATTTGATGCAATAAAAAAGTAAATGATTCAATGATTGACAGCTCTTTTGACAAATAAAGTCTGGACATTCATACTGTGGCTCTTACAGCTGATCCCTTCTAAGCAGACTCTGGTTCGGTGTCCCCCCTTCGGCTACATGGTTGATCATGCCAGTAACATGCTTGTCTCAAGGATTAAACCATGCAAATCTAATTACACACGGCCAGTACAGTGAAATGGTAAATTTGTCAGTAAAACTGATTCACAAAATTTGCAAATTTACAATATCTCAGTGCCTATCTCTCGAGATTGTTTTTTTTTTGTTTGTTTCTTCTTCAACCCCCCTAGAGAGGCTTAGGCACTTCGTCCATTTGTATATGCAGTATAGGGTGTAGAACCCAACAGCAAACTAGGGTACAAAAATGAAGCCACTTCAGAGGCACAACATCTGTAACTGTTGTTCTTGAGTGTCCCCTTGAGGCTGGATGCAAAAGCCCCAGAAGTCATGTAGACAACAATTCATAAATGTCTGTTTTACAGTAGAAATAAACATGTTTACAGCCTGGTTTAAAATATGAAGTTGGTCTGACGAGCTCATGTATCTATAGGCACACAGGTTTAGCAGTTTGTTAGCTGAGTTGGTGTTAAGATAAATACATTAAGATAGTATTTCCCAGATGGAGACTGCAGACACCGGGTTCCAAAGAATCCTTCATCGATCAATGGGTTACTGACGATTTCTCCATGTTTATTTACTGTGCAGGGTAGAGTCTCATCAGAGTCTTTTTTTTATTAATTTATGGGTTAAATTTTTCCGCTGCACCTCTCAACACCACACTTTCTTTCCCAAACCTTCAATACTGATTTTACATCATGACACAGCTGACAGTAGGTTTCATAAAAAGACAATTGTCAGAAGTGTGTTGCTTTGAAAAGGATCCAAGTTTGATCCAAACTTATTGGATAATTTACAAACAGAGTTGTAAAGAAGTTTTATGTCGACATTACTGCAAAAAAAAAAAAATCACAATAAATAGCCATGTGCAGTTACAATGAAAAATACCAACCGCTAAGAATTGGTGCTAATTTTGTCACAGTAATCATGAGGGATGGCTTAAGTAAAGTTGCTTACTGTGATCAAGAGAGTCTGACTGTATCAGGATGCGTCTCATTGTTCACTAAACAGCGATCATTTCCTTGGTGTCTTGGTCCATTGATGACATTGACATTGATGTTGTCAAAGGGGGGCTTCAAGCTTTTGACCGCAGATGTTTCTGTAGCTCAGTGGAGAATTTGGATTTGAATTTATGTATTTCATTGAGACAATGGAACGTAGTTTCTATACAAAGCTGATGTTGTAGAGTATTTAGCTTTTGCTAATTTCAAACTCTTGTCTCTAGTTGGGCCTTTGGGTAAACAAAAGAGTAAACATGTACAACAATGGATAACACTATATGAGCGTACATTAAAATACATTTCCAACAATACAAATGCTATAAACCAGTTTAAATTACAGATTTAAGATACAATTTAAAAGTTTGAAGAGCTGTGGTTTTCTTTCAGCCATCATATTAACTTTTTTTGAGAAGATCTCAAGTCTGAGATCAGGTTGTGATGTTTTTAAAGTTTACAGCCTTTGATTGAGAAAGCTGATTGTCCAAATGAAGATCTACGCTGTTGTACGCTGCACTTTGTTTTCATATAGTGCTTCTTGTAAACATGTTTCCGTCCAGTTTTTGAACATATCTGAAGAGATGTTCAGGGATCAGATTGTTGATACATTTAAAAACTAGTTTTTTAGAAAACTTAAATAAGCAGTTCATAAAGCTCTAAACACTAAGAAGGTTGTGTCGGACGTGTATACCCCTATTTGTCTTGTTTTTTTCTGAATCTAGATCCATTTTGTAATCACTCAAGTCAAAAGAGTAGATATCTATACTTCTGACGGGATCTGCCCTGATCATTTTAGACATTTTAGGTGTGTTCAGATATTTTAAAAAGGAGTGGTTCAATGTTTCTCTGAATCTGAACTGAACTGAATCTCAGCAGTGTGCTGTCAGGATTTTAAGGATCAATGTTCCATGATTGAGAGATGTTCATGTTTTAATGTAACATTTTCATAGAAGGATAATTATTTCACAAAAACATCTATAACTGGAGGAGTCTGTCAGGCCCTGCTTCACATCCGAGGGGGCAATAAAGTAGGCATTCAGACCATACTGTGTCTTTACTGACTAGATGTTCAAGACTGAAGCTCTCACGTGGGTGAAAAGGTTGTGTTAATGTGGATATGTGCTTGAAAAGGTGTAAGTAGGTGACGTGTGTGTCCTCGAAAAGGCAATGAAAAGAGTTTGTCCTTCATGCGAAGCAGACCCGGACAAAACTGAATCTTTCTCTTTTGTTGGCACTGAATGTTTGAATAGAAAAATATCCTTCATTCTTACTTTCTCTCCTCTCCTTCACAGTATGCCGAACAAAGGGCGTCTTTCAGCCTTTAATTGAAATGTGGTGTTGTACAAAAGGACTCTCTCTCAAACACACACACACACACACACACACACACACACACACGTATTCCAACATGCAAAAAGCATGCGATAGAGATTCAGTTTGCACAGACTCGATACAAATAAAGAAACTTAAATGTACCTTGCAGATGTGATACATAGCTACCAAAAAATAAAACATTATTGCTTTTACATCTGCAGCTGACTGTGATCATTTCCACAAGCCTCCTGTGTTCTTTTTTATGCATTAAAATCAAACTGAACTGCTTGTATTTTCACAACATGCACTTTGTCCACTCTATATGAAATCTGGATCGAGATTCACTTTATAGCCCCTTTTTTTCTTTAATATTATGTTTTCACCTTACTCTCTTCCTCCTATCCCCTCAAATACTCCCCTCACTTTCTCCTCATTATCCTCGTCTGCCACAGCAGACATCGAACAGCAATGGAATAAAAAAAAAAACAGAGTGAGGACACACGAGTGACCCTCGTCTCTCCTCCTCCTCCTGTTTTCCCCATCTTCCTTCTGTTTGCCTTTTTAAAGATTTTAAAGGGATCGCTTATTCTGCTCCTTTAGTTTCAACGTGGCATTCTACTGATGCTAACAAGCCTTTTTCATGGGAAGTGAAACTTCTTTCCCTTCAATATATGACAAGTGTCTGGTGAGGAAAAATAACCAGGCAATCTTAAAATGCCAAGGTGTAGCTTTAAGATGACAAGGCTAAATTGGCTATTATTTCTCCTTCCAGTCTGTGCCATCCTGTCCTGTCTGCTCCTCTCCAGCGCTCCCCCTTATCCCACTTATTCCATTCATTAATGAAACAGGCAGCCCGTCACACACACTCACTCTTTATGTACATGTTTGTGTTACTGTTTGTGGACACAAACTATACATCCTAATCAGGTTGAGTTTGCAGCCACTACTGAGAGAAAGAAACATCAGATTAAGCTTTACAGTGTTTGAAATTTTACAAATCTATTTTTTGAAATGGATCACTGATTGTCAGCTCGTCCATCCAGACGTGATTTATTTCATCGTGACAGAAAAGTTACGTGTGATAAAGGCATTCAGCGTTCTGCAAAAAGCAGTGTTGGTGCCGCACCATTGTAGGTTTATGAGTCCACAGGTATTATATCCTTTGATCGAATAAAACATGTTACTGTCGCAACCTCACACTGATTGGCTCGTCGGTGGTGGAGCAATAACAAGTGGATCAAGTTGACATATTTGTTTAGTGATTGGCCCAGAGGGGAGACGGCATCATGTGTTTGTAAAAGGGTGAGGTTTCATGTCTTCTCTGACTGTGTGTGTGTGTGTGTGTGTGTGTGTGTGTGTGTGTGTGTGTGTGTGTGTGTTTCAGAATTTTCTTTGTCTCCTCTTTGTCTGTATATTTTTCTTTTCTCTTTCTAGGTTTAATTAAGTTGCATCCCACACACGCATACGCGCACACACATATCATATAAATAGGACAAACATGCTGATGAGGCTAGAAAGAAATGTGAAAATAAATTCAGAAAATCACGTGTTTCTTTGTTTTGTATCTCGAAAACTGTGTGAGAATGTGACTTTCTCTTCTTCAGTTTCATGTTTCTTGTGCAGACAAAAAGAACACCTGACGACACTCATTGTGCTTGGCCCGACTCTTGACTGACTGTCGAATGTATTCATAATCAGATTGCTGGTAATGACTCTATCTGCACGTCTGTCTACATGTACAGTTACTAAAGTAGATGATTTTCCCCGGAGGGAAAAGAGGCTCAGCTTCGTTCCAACATCACAAATCATTCTTAATTATTATCCTGCGGATACAAAACAAAGACAAAATATTGTAATGAGGCTCTCCACTACTTTCCTCTACACATTGCAACCGAGGTGAAAACTCATTTTTCAGCCCCACATTTGCATAAATTCTTCTCTTTTTTAAGTTGGTGCTGCCAGATGTGATAAAGTGCATGCAGCAAGGAGAACCAGAGAAGGGGGGGGGGGGGGGGGGGGGGGGGCACGGGGGAAGGAGGTTATAGGTAACAGAAATAAAATGAAATGTATTAGTTTAAAAGAATCAAGAATGCAGAAGACCTGCATTTACAAAAACTAGTACATGTGGCTGGACTGAGGGAGGAAGCAGAGAGACAAAGAGTAGAGGAGAAGGACCAAGAAATATTGATGCAGAAAGAACATCAGGTCTGATTTTAGCGATATAATGAAGAGAGAGGGCAGAGTCAAAGGGAGAAGCGAAGATAATGTGAGTGGGACAGATAACAAACAGAGAAAGCTGCGGGCAGGAGGCTGTAATGGACTTTTGAGTGGAGAGAACGAGGGATAGATTTACGAGGAGAGAGGGATGAGTGCGGGGAAATACAGGGATAGCGTGATTGAGTGTTAAGTGGAAGGGTAAATTGTGTCTCTGCCTGTATGCTGTTTTTACGCAGCTCGTCATAAAGCCCGTGTTTAAATTTAATAGGCGGCTGCAAGGAGGAAACACACACACACACACACACACACACACACACACCACCAGACAAACTCGTATATTTCCGCTTTGCATTCACTCCAGATACATGCTATGATCCCAGACAACTACAAGTGTCTGCACTATAATGGACATAAATTCACACTTTATGAATGAAAGGGTGTTAGCAGAGGTGTTCACAGTCAATCAAAAATGTGACTCTGCTGAATTGAATTAACTGCTGAACAGAGTTCATCTGTCAATAAAGACATTCACTTTGATAGCAGTTAATAGGTTAAGAACATTAATAATTACCTGAAGATATTTGTGCTAACTTTTACATCTACTGGTATAAAATTTAAAAAAAAAAACATCTGCTTTTTGCAGTGTCTGTATTTTTTAGTTCTTAGGGCCATGATGACTTTGGGTGCACTAGTTCAAGATGTCCCGTATAGCAGCATTGTTCCCCCTCGCCCATGGTTGGGCTGCACTCACACTGCTCCAAAGCACAGTTACCTCTTGTACATGAGGTCATAATACAACACATGCACATACACATAACACATGCCTAGCTTTAATCATGAAGCGTGCTTAAATTTACAAAGCCGGCTTAAAAAAAGAAGAATGCACATTGGAGAACAACTCAGACAACATGGCGGCTCATTTACAGACTTTGTGGCTTATTTTGAGTCACTGAGTGCCAGGAAAGTGTGCCGTGTTTGCACACGTATGGGTACACCTGTCGAGTGTGAGTGCACCGTTAAACTCAAAACTACAAGCTGTTTGCACCTTTACTCTCCTCCAAGCTACACTCTCATTCACTCTGAGCACAATTTTATGTGCATGAAGTTGATGGGCTTGGAGGGGATGATAAACTGGCTTTTAAGTTTATTTAAACACAAGACTTTAAAATGTTACATGAGTTTCACCATTTAAAACAAATCTCCCGTTGTGAGTTAATAAGGCGAGGCACCTGCATAATTTGTTATGTGCTTCAGTTCCAGGCTGTCATCACAGATGTGCATGAAGCGTCCAACCATCAGCCCTGCACTAATGGACAGATGTAAGACTGGGGTTGCTGCTCATATTGAGTGCTTTTGTGCTGCTGGGAAGGTGGCTTGGTGCCTTGCTCAAGTGCACCTTTCCAACCCGAGTCCTTACAGACTGAGCTAACTACCGCCCCATGTTACTGCATAAGCTAATACAAATATGTGCATGTGAACGTTATAGTTTGAATTCAAATATCAGGTCATTACAGGCGAGTGGAGGCAGACATTTGTTTTTTCTCCTATTTAAGATACAACATGCAAACAATGAAATACGACTTAATATGAGCTCAGTCATGTTTGTTATAAAAGAAAAACATCAAAAGTAATTCAAATGTGTTCAGTTCTACTTAAACACACAGTCACCATCCCTGTCTGCCAAAAACGAAAATAAGCGGCAACAGAAAAACGAAAGCATCCATCCCTGATGAGAGGATTAATAACACTATAAATATACATTGACACTTCTGCAGCAGTGTGAAGGTACTTATAAACTGCTGTTTCTGCATGTTCAGTAACATTTCATACACACTGACATATGCACACAAAAAAGCACACCTTACTTCAGAAAACAACAACCGGAAAGCCCCCTCCCTCTCCTCTCCTCCCCTCCACACACACACACACACACACACACACACACACACACACACACACACACACACCTACACACACACACACACACACACACACCTACACACACACACACACACACACACACAGACACACACACACACAGAGTGCTTGGCCTTGTCTGGTGCAGTCATAGCTGCCTGTGGACTAACAGAGATATATGAGAGAAGCAGGCTATGTGGAGAACAACATTTATCTACACCCCTCCTCCCTTTAGTATGCAAGGACACCAACCAGCAGAACCACAGGGTGTAGCTCTCTTTATGTCTTTGTCTTCCTCGCCATCAGCTCAGCCCTGTGTGTGTGTGTGTGTGTGTGTGTGTGTGTGTGTGTGTGTGTGTGTGTGTGTGTGTGTGTGTGTGTGTGTGTGTGTCTGTGTATGTAGGTAAGGGTGAGTGTTTGCGTGTGTTGTCAGGAAAACAGCAAGTAAAGGAAACTGGTATTTGTGTCCTCCCTGTTTCTGTCTCTACACTGAATGAACGTAGCATGTTGCACTTACTCCCACACCATCGACCCGTCATCATTGTAAGTGTAATTATTGTTTCGGTTGAAACAGCTTTAGGTCCTCCACAGACCCCAGCTGCGAGGCCATCACTCACTTAGTGCTGCAGACAATAACACAAGTCCTTGAAGTTAGATGACTTAAAGCAAGACTGAGACAATGCGTCCTGGATGATTTCACCACCATGTTTGTAACATGAATGAATCAGTGGTTCTTATAAGGGCTTTGTTGTGTGTCTGGTTAAGCCCCGCCCCTGGTTTTTTTGGGTCATTTCATAGACTGACGGAAATGAAAGCCTGAGCTATGAATTGAAGCAGGGGCCTTTTGTCTGCTACTTGAGGGTTTTTATGTTGACTAATCTATTGATTATTCTCTCAATTACATACTCTTGACATTAAGTAGAGGTTTACAATTCAGACTGAACAAAATAGGCTACTAACAGGGAAAATAAAGTGAATGGTTTTGCAAATTGACATGCTACAAAAATGTGTTTTTCCTCTCATATAAACGTATTGTACTGATAATTAAGACAAACACTAACTAGTGTTACTGAAGAAAACTGATTAATGTACAGCACCAACGTTATAAGTAGGATACTTAAATGAAGCCTCATGCCTGAAGCACTCAGTAATTAAATGCAACAGATCTAAAAGATTTTCATGTAAGTTGCAAACTCGCAGTATTTGAAGTTACTGCAGTTAAAAGGTGTCTGTGCTTCAGGTGTTCGTGTATTGCCGTAGTGTTGCCATGGAAGGAGAGTTTGACTTCACACAGTTTGTTTTCCATGAAATGTTCCCAAACTTCAGAAGTGGGAAACTTCATGTGAACTTCTTCTTCTTCTCCTCCGTTACTCTGAATAATGTAAACAGTGGGAGCGATACTGTCCCCACTACTTCCTGGAATTCCACTTCGACTCATTTTAATAGTCAACATAATCGATTATGTTGACTGATCGCTGCAGCCCTAATCGATACATGTACTGTAGGTTTGCGGTCAAATTGATGTGTCCTGATCTATAGAAATGGTTACTGTGTGCTGGTTTAATCATCAAATGTTAGATTTTAGTGAATCGATTAGCTTACAAATATGTTTTAACTTAGTATGAAATCAAGGTAGAAACTTGCTGCAAGTGCAAAAACAGCAGCAGCAACAAAAAAAAAGGTTTGTGAACTACAACAGTTCACACTGGCCAACAGCGTACCAACACACTGAAGTATCTCTCTAAGATCTTTGTTTTGGTGTTTTCTGAGAATTTACGACTGAAGTGCTTCTGTAAAGTGAAGTGAAACAGAGACTCATGAAAGATCACATCTCACAGAACCCTCGATTTACCCAGCAGGAGATTGGCCCTCTGTCATACAGTGATACAAAGCTGTGTGTGTGTTTGTTTGTATGTGTGTGTATGTGTGTGCTTGTGTGTGTGTCTGTGTGTGTGTCTGTGTGTGTGTGTGTGTGTGCATTTGGCAGATTAACAAAAACACTTCCACTCCCTCATTCAGGTCCCCTACTGTTTCACTGTCACTCACATACACACACACACACACACACACACACACAGCGGTGGGCTCTCAGTGTGTGAGTGACCCAGACATTTGGCATCTTTCGCATCAGGGTGCAATCTCTTTCTTTCCTCTCATTCCTCTCATCAAACGGGCAAGAGAGAGATGGAGGGAAGAGGAGAGGCAGAAGGTCAATGTAAAAGAGGTAAAGAGAGATGGATGGGGCTTAATAATGATCCGAAAAAAAAATAAAAATAAAAAATAACAAAGACGGAACAGCAAGGGTTCTGGAAGAAGGTTTTAAGAATAGAGAAAAATGGAAAGGAAAAAGAATGAAAAAGAAATATGGCAGCAGGTGCAGATAAGTGAGGATCCAGGGGTAGGAGAAATCTATTTTCTATCTTATCTCTACTAAAAAATAATAAAAGAATACAAGTATTCAAAGAGTGCGTAATTCAAGTGTTCAACATGCAGACTATTTAGGGAAACATACAGATTTGTATTTTGTGCACTCTTGCACAAAATTCATGAAAAACTGATGAAGTTTTGGTGGTGAGCTGTATGCATGAACACTAACAGCAACATGCTTCCCTCTGCCTTTAACCTGAGTTTCTCATCAACGTGACTAAAGAACATTTTCATGTGAAGTTGAGCTGTGTTGATGAAAATATTCATGAAATTCTGAAAGCAGAAGGGGTTAGAGGCATACACATCTTGTGACTGGGATACGACCATGGAGTGTATGCACACGACCGATGTGATCTGAATGCATGTAATGAAACGAGTTCATTATGTTTTCTGTTTGCTGGTATGTTATTAACCAATATGTTGTGGATATTGTCATTGTGTTGAACTACAGTAAGCATTGATGTAAAGGCAAAAGTTCTTATTATAGTGTCATACAGTAAACCTGACTCTGCCCATCAGCCACACATAGAACAGTGATGCTTTTCTAGTTTTGTAGAGGTTTACACGTTTCCCACATAAACACGTGAATTCAAGGGCAAATCAGTTTTAACCTTTAGAGAGTTTTTTAACTTTCTCTCTATGCAGCAACTTTATTTTTACACCTTGAAGTGTGGGAGAGGATATTTGGACATTCATTAGAGCTGCTTCAAAGAAGCTGCAGTCACACGCTCGTTTTTTTTAAATCCAGCTTACTCTCCCTGTACATTTGGAAGTGACTATGGCGCCCATTGACTGAACAGCCCACTGCAGAAGGAATCAGAGATGAGATGATGAGGCAGCTGAATTACTCTGTATGAAAACTGCTGCTGAAAACACAAGACAGGAACACCTTGACCTTAGTCTGGGCTGACTGAATTCTCTTAATCATTTTCCTTTTACTTGTTAGAATGAGAGGCGGACGGATGGCCAATCCCTACGCATTTTGGTGAACTTCCTGGAAGCTTTTTAGCAATTTTGACCAAACCACTGTGGTTCACTGTGTACGTCATCATATTAGTTAACAAACTCACTTCTATGATCCTAACTACGGTAATCACTTTCTGTGTCCCAAGTTGTTTAAACCTACAATATTAGACTTTCAGAATAGCTGTCACACTATAGCAGCAGTGTCTCAGATCAAAACAAAGCTCTCCATTCAGCACACTGCTTCCTCTCCTCTACCACCTTTCCCTTACCGGCAGTTTCCACAGGATCCGTATACAAGGCCTCCTTCCCCACTGGGTCCATTTCTGAAACGAAGCCCAGCACAGCGCAACCAATCAGCAGCTGGACTTGCGGGTTCACAAGAACACAGGAGGAAAAGATGAATTGAGACAATTATTTTGAAAAAAGAAAAAACAACAACATGGCGAAAACAACATAGTACTTTGCCAGGTTGATTTACTGTGACTTTGTCACAGTAACCTGCTAGTGTGACAATATCTTGATAAAGTGATGGGGTAAAGGATCAGGAGTCTGTATACCGTGTTTTATTTTAAAGTTGGTCGGGTACTCTCTGTCCATGTCGATCTGCTCTGTTTAGTTTGACCTGTACTTGCAGTGGGCTCAATAAGCAGGCTCCAACAACCGGCGGGGAAGGAGCATAGTGTGGGCAGTTGAAACACAAGTATTAAGAGTGCACGATCCGGAGACCGCGAAAGATCCATATAGATCCTGTCTAACCTGCTAGTGAGTGTTCACTTTCCGAGGGCAGCTGTTTCTGGGAGGAGTTTATGTTCATAAAACATGTTTGAGCACATGAGCGAAACATAAGGCCGCAGAATGAAACGCCATCCTGTCTGAACACAAAACTCAAACCTTGTCTCTGGGTACATTACGGTTCTCTTATTTGCATCGAGTGTCCTCCAAGTTGTCTCCTCCACTTCCGTCTTAGTCCCGCCCACCAGAGATGCACGGAGGAAACAAAGCCGAGGAAAGAGGACGGAGGAAATCAGTTTTAAGAGACATGAAACGTCCTTTCCTCGACAGCGTCACATGACGTGACATCAGCTGATCACGTTCAGCCTAACAGCTGTTTATGTCCACACAAACACACACACTGTATTATCTCTAATCAAACACACACACTGTATTATCTCTAATCAAACACACACACACTGTATTATCTCTAATCAAACACACACACACTGTATTATCTCTAATCAAACACACTCACTGTATTATCTCTAATCAAACACACAGTTACAGTGTTTAGTCTCTTTACCGGATAACAAACACCTGAAGAACAACCTGCAGTCTGTTTCAAACCAAAAGGACAGTTTCTACTGACTAAAAGATTTCATTTTGAATTGTCTGTTTATTATTTATTATTATTTTACAGTTTTGACTTAACTTAGCCTGTATTTCAACAACAAACTCTGTATTTTATAAACAGGTATTTTTGTGTGAGGAATACTGAAAAGGATAGATTAGAATCTAAATGATGAAACTTTCAGAAGATAAATAAGTGAGAATGTAAATCGGACTCCATCTTCATCAAACTGTCATCCTCATCATCTTCAGACATTCAAACCGTTTAGCATCTTTTTCATGTCCGTCTTTTCTCCGGTCTTAAACTCTGCTCATGTTGAGAAGTTTCTCTGAAGTCTGAGCCTCAGCAGCGTCCAATCAATGAGTGACATACGAGAAGGGTGCATGTCTGTCAGCTCTCATGTCTCCTCGGATCTGCCTCCTTGCTCCACTGTTCACTATCTCGTTATTCCCTGATTGTCTGCACACATATCCCTGTGTTTTCTCCCTCCTGTTGCCAGTTCGTAGTGTGTTCTTGTCCCACCTAGTTCTCGCGTTTTCCTTGTGAGTTACGAGTGTTTTTTTTACCTGTAGACTGCATTTCGTTCTGCCTTCTGCCTGACCCTTTTGGATTGTTTGCTTTTTGGACTGCTTTTCTGTGTACCGACCTGGACTGCATTAAACTCTGCCTTTTTCTGGAATCCTGCTGTTGGAGTCTGCATTTTGAGTACTACATGGCTGTGATAGGTTTGCTTGTTTATATACTCAGTCAATATGTATTCAGTCTCTGCTATTTAATGTTCAGAATGATGCATAGTATATCTTTAAACAGCAGAAACACACAAACCAGTGACCTAATTATTTAGCTGTAAAGCTAACTTGTTTCTGTTAGCTATCCAACCAGCCACTGTCTGATGCCTTTTGTTGACCCTGTTGACCAATCAGCGGCTGTGTTTGAAACATTCCACCAACCAATCAATAGTGGCGGCTGTGGCTCACTTTGGTAGAGTTGATCGTCTTTCAAAGGAAGGTTCACGAAAGGTTAGAGGCTTGTCAGCGCTTGCAGGTCACGTCCGATGTGTCCTTGGGTAAGACACTTGACTCCAAGTTGATCCCGCTGCTTTGTCTGCAGCATATGAATGTGCATGTATGGATTAGTTAATACTGATGGACAATTTACTTAGCAGCCTCTGCTATCAGTATGTGAATGGGTAGGTGTAACCTGCGGTGTAGAAACGCTTTCAATATACAATATTCAGTCAGAGGTCAGAGAAAAGGGCTGTAGTACAGTATAAGCTCATGTCAATTTACTATTTACTAATCTCAGATCTCATTGAGTGTAAAATAGGTAACCCCTCCTCGTCCGTTTTAAGGTTTTATATAAACAGCACCCAAAATATCAAGTGGTGGTGTTATTATCAAAGTAAATGTGTCAATTATCTTCGCCCATATGTATACCATTCTGATGTACATGCCATGCAAATAGATCTTCCCATGCACATTTCAATTTGTTCCAGACAGACAGACAAATTTTTTTGCTGCTGTTGTTCAGCTACTGGTCATCCACAGTCAGTCAGGACACACACGCACAGACACACACACTCACGCACATGCGCACATGCACACACACACACACACTCACGCACATGCACACACACACACACACACACACACACACTCACGCACACGCACACACACACACACACACACACACACACACACACACACACACACACACACACAGAGGTGTTTCCTGCAAACTGTTGACACTCATCCGCACACATTTGCACACACTGCTTCAGGTGACAGAGATTAATAGCCTTACTGACTGACAGAGTAACTTCCACTTCCTTTGTGTCACTGTCAGCCCCGAGCCGGGTGTGTGTCTCAGTGTGCGTCTGTGTATGTGAGTAAAGCCATTATTAGAAGTATAATTGCTGAGACATTTAAAGTGTTTCCCCTCAAGGAGTCTGCCAGCATCCAATAAAGTTTTCATACCACAGGAGAGACAGAGAGCAGGCTGAAGAGAGCGACAGAGAGGATAGAGGAGGGAGAGGAGAACACGAAAAAGAGAAAAGCACCAAACATTGTATTCGACAAACACTTTCCTCTTTCAAAACTGGAGCCTGTATACAGATGTGCGTCAAACTTCAAGGTAGAGTCAGTACCAATGTTCAACAGATTTTAAACTCAACATTTAACATTCAAACTCCCCAGTTTATTATTAAGACGTGCACAGCCACTTTAGGTTTAGTGTTTGCTTGTACAAAAACTGCTTGTTGTTATTGAAAGCTGATATTTAGAACCATTGAACAATCTTACCGCCATTATCTTTACCACTTGTGTACCTGCGCCTGTGCTCATGTAAACTCTGTACCGTGTCGAAACACACCTATTTCAAGTGTGCCAGGGCCAAGGAAGTGTACTGCGCTTGGGCACGGATCAGAGCACTCACACTTTTTTAAACGAACAGGACTTTGCCTCGGCTCTGTTCAAAAAAATCCTCACAGCATTGGTCAAAATAGAGATGGCTAAAATGTATGCTTGTCACAGCTTGGTTTGTGTATCTTTAGAGATATCTAAGAAAGATACTGTTACGTTCATTGAAAAGTATCATCATACACCTCCTGATCTTCAGTGTGTGCACAGTGTCTGTGTCATTCATGCTACAAATATGTTTAGATTGTGTAAAGTCAAAGGAGTGTGAACGTTAAGAGAAAAAAGCAGAAGAAAGAGGGATGTTGATTACTGGTGCAGTGAATCCCTGCGGATGAATGGTTTTATATTAAAAAACAGATGAGAAGACTGCATGACAACATCTCTCCCTCTCATTGCCTCTCTGTTTTTTTTTGCAATCCCTCCTCCCCCCTGCTGCCTCATAGTCTGCCACCCACCACTGGGATTTACATGTCATACTGGGACTGGATAGACTGTACCTGTGAAGTTTACCTAAATAAACAGCTCGAAGTACAGCGTGTACATTTGGCTCAGATGTGAGGATGGCAGGAAAGACACGCTGTGTCATGAAGTCGAGGTTTTCTGGTCAAACTTAGCACCTATTACGCTTGGAATGCAATGTGTAATGCATGGAGGTAGAATGGTGGAGTGATGTAATTCCTCCCCTGATCTTCCATCAAAGGATGTGATGGAGGCTTAAATGTAAAAAAGTAAATGCCACATGGACTTGAGCTTTCGTCTTTCTATCGTCTTCAGACTCAAAGCACCTTTTACCGCATGTACGCATCACACCCATTCACACACTAATGGCAGAGGCTGCTGTGTAAACTGGCCATCAGTATTACCTGATACTCTTCTTACACATTTATAGTCCGCCGACGAATCAGAGGAAGCAACTTGAGGTTAAGTGTCTTGCCCAAGGGCACATCAGACATGTGCCAGCGAGCCACAGGGTTAGCATGCTAGTCAGTATGTAACATTAGAGCCGGCCAGGTGGAACAGCATACATGTGTGTGAATGTGGGGCTCCCGATGTGAATTTATACACTTGGACAACAATGTTGCGTATGTCATTACAGATGCAACGTGTAAGTATGAAGGCATACTGGCAGTGAAACGCTGTTGCAGTGCTTTTGCTCAACAACCGTCTGTATGTATTTGGGTTTCCTTTTTTGGTTAATATAGTTACATCTGCTCAAAGCAAACAATATGTGTGCTTATTTCTCACATTCAATATCACTACATTGTCTAAAAATACATGTGAAGGGTACTCCATGTTCTTTCCAGTAGATCAAGTTTTAATGTGATTACTTTGCCACCACTGTGTCATCTAATCAAATAGTACTTGCCTGCCTCTCTGCAGTCACTCTCTCTCATGTGCAGAAGGGCTGGTCCACAGGAGCTCAGAGATCTGATTTTCTGCAGCTGCAATAAGAGCCAAGAAAGTCTTTAAACAGAAGAAACGGCTGTTGCTAGGTGTATAAAAACAGTTAGAGCACTAAGAACAACCACTTTGAAAAGTCATATAATGGTAGGCTATACAAGAACAAGGTACAGTCAATCAACGTATTTCATATAACTTCATGAGGCATGAATGATATCCTGCAGAACAACAGCAGGTAGACCTTAACAATAAGATTAATTTAAGAACAATGTGAGACCATTAGAGGCCATTTTAAAGTTTCCTCTCTGTTTGACACTTCAATTACATAAATTCATGCTGACTTCATATGCTACATTTGATTGAACTATAAGGACATTTCTCAATTAAATTGAGATGTAGAAATAGAAGTCCATGTTATGTGTTCTTTAAAACGGGCACACTGAGATGAATGAGTTATGTCTCAGATTTGATAAAAACAGCACTTGAAATTCTTGTTTCAGGGTGTATTTAAAATAAGACTCAAGACCACCCATCGTTCAATAATATCTTGGTTGTGGTTTGAGATTT
This sequence comes from Symphodus melops, assembly GCF_947650265.1. Lineage (NCBI taxonomy): Eukaryota > Metazoa > Chordata > Actinopteri > Labriformes > Labridae > Symphodus > Symphodus melops. The sequence goes on along the minus strand of NC_136696.1, from coordinate 4,768,417 downwards.
ATATTTTCACATTTTTACAATTTAAGGCATAGTGACCAGAGCATTACACACAACATCAATCACAAGAGCAAACGTGTAATCAGCTGATGAAGATATAGCATGAGTTGTAAACACAAACATGTCCAGCTAGTCAACCTCGAGTAACTTTGGCAGAAACCTAGACAGTTCACTGTCTTGGGGATGCATAATCCATCCATCCATCCATTTTCCACCGCTTATCCGGGGCCGGGTCGCGGGGGCAGCAGTCTTAGCAGAGACACCCTGACTTCCCTCACCCCATACACTTCCTCCAGCTCTTCCGGTGGGACCAAGAGGCATCTCCAGCGAGTCTCTCCAGCGTGTCCTGTATCTACCTCCGTCCAGGGGGCATCCGGAAGGGATGCCTGAGCCACCTCAGTTGACTCCTCTCGATGTGGAGGAGTAGCGGCTTTACTCCGAGCTCCTCCCTGGTGGCCGAGCTCCTCGCCCTATCCCTAAGGGTGCACCCAAGCACCTTATGGAGGAAGCCCATTTCAGCCGCTTGTATCCAGGATCTCGTTCTTGCAGTCATGACCCAAAGCTCATTACCATAGGTGAGGGTGGGAACGAAGATTAAGTGGTTAATTGAGAGCCTCACCTTTCAGCTGAGCTCCATCTTCACCACGACGGACCGATACAACACCCGCATGACTGTGGATGCTGCACCGACTCGACTGTTGATCTCACGCTCCATCCTCCCCCCACTCGTGAACAAGATCCCGAGATACTTAAACTCCTCCACCTGAGGCAAGAAATCGGAGAGCCAGAGAGGGCAAGCCCCTTTTTCCGGCCGAGAACACTGGCCTCAGATTTAGATGGTGCTGATCCTCATCCTGGCTGCCTCACACTCGGTAGCGAACTGCCCCAGTGTGCGCTGAAGGTCCAGGTTCGATCAAGCCATCAGGACCACATCCTCTGCAAAAAGCAGAGATGAGATCCTGTGGTCCCTGAATCGGACACCTTCTGGCCCCTGGCTACACCTAGAAATTCTATCCATAAAAGTTATGAACATCACCGGTGACAAAGGGCAGCGCTGCCAGAGGCCAATGCACCGGTCAGGTCCGACTTACTGCCGGCAATGCGAACCAGGCTCCTGCTCCGGGGATTTATACGACCAGACCACCCTTAGCAAAGGGCCCTGAAGCCCATACTCTCGGAGCACCCCCCACAGGATGCTATGGGGGACACGGTTGAATGCCTTCTCCAGATCCACAAAGTATGTGGACTGGTTGGGACAACCCCCATAAACCCTCGAGCACCCGATGGAGAGTGTAGAGCCGGTCCAGTGCTCCGCAGCCAGGACGAAAACCAGATTGTTCCTCTTGGATCCAAGATTCGACTAACAGCTGAATCCTCCTCTCCAGTACCCTGGAATAGACTTTCCCAGGGAGGCTGAGGAGTGTGATTCCCCGGTAGTTGGAACACACCTCCCCCCACCTCCCCCCTTCTTGAAAAGAGGGAACACCACCCCAGTCTGCCAGTCTAGAGGCACTGTCCCCTACCTCCACGTGATGAGACTTGTCAGCCATGATAGTCCCGGCACATCCCGAGACTTAACATACTCAGGGTGAATTTTATCAACCCCTGTTTCTTGCCACTGAGGAGCTTGCCAACCCCCTTGGTGACTTTGGCTTGAGTGATGGACGAGTCCACCTTTGAGAACTCAGCGCAGAGCAGCTGCTTTGACAATGGAGTTGGAGAACATGGTCCACTCGGACTCAATCTCTCCAGCGTCCCCCGGGATCTGTGAGAAGCTCTCCCAGAGGTGGGAGTTGAAGACCTCAAATGTTTTTCTTTTACTTTCATAATTTTTTTCTCATGTATAGTTGATATACGTACACAAGAAACTGTAATGCCCTGAATGTTTTGACGCTGTTAAATCTGAACAATATGAATGTTTGGCAGCAATTTGAGCTCCAGTAGCTCATTTAGTCATTGTTTTGCATGAAGTTAATACAGAAAAAAACCATGCAAGAAATATGGAAAAAGTATTGTTTGATTTTATTGTTTGAAGATTTGTTTTCATAAAATTGTATAATATTCTGTTTTTAAAATGTAATGCTTGACAAGTAAGGCACCAATTACAAGGTTTTTTTCTGCAGGTTTCATAACATCTGATAACTTTTGGAAAATTGAATATTGAATTTTTACCCTTTTCTCCCCTCTTTCATCCTCTCCCTTTGGAGCCATTCTTCTTTGTAGCCTTTTTGCACAGTCTGCACCTCGGTGCAGGGTAATAAATTGGTTGACACCAGACATTTAGGCCAGTGATGGAAATATCACGCCGAAATATCACACTGACCCCAAGCAGGCCTCTCATCGCCCACTGGACAGCTTCACTCTTTGTTCTTCACACACATACAACAAGACCCGGATTCAGCAAGGAAAAGAGGTTGGAAAAACCTGGCTTTAAGAAAAGAGGAGTAGGTTGGAACAGGTGGGCGTATTGTAGTAAATGAATCAGGTGTTGATTATTGTCATTTCTTCTCTCTGTCTCTCCCTCTCTAAGGGGTCTGCATCATTAAAAGCTCGTTTGTTCTTTTCCCAACCCCCCCTCCCCCTCTGCATTGATTACACGTCTAATTGATACTCCGGTGATTAAGGCAATGATTGTCATTTGATGGCTTACTGACCTGCCAATCAACACTTATTTTATAAGGAAACTACACATACAATCCCTCATGTGTCATCAAGTTAATCTACACGTACACAAACACACATACATACTAAAGTCATCATGCATTGTACTTTATCTTTCTCTGCAGAGTGAGTTGGGTCCTCTTAGAAAGTTCAAATGCAATTAGGCTCTTGAAGTTGAAGTTGGTTCTAGTGCCGCTGTTAATTTGTCCGTCAAAAGAAAAGGAAGGTGATATTAGAAAACCATTATGTTTCATTAATTAATTTTTAATCTCACTTACAAGAAAAGGGTTTCCAGATACCACAGACAAGGAAACAATGAATATGTGTGCATTCACAGCTGACTCAAGCCAATATTATTGCTCAATAAGGCCTTTTTTAGTCTACTGTCCTTCTAGGGACCCATTTTTTCTTTTAATAAAGTTTTTGTATTTAGTTCAGAAAATATTGCATAGATTTATTTAATTTCTCCAACTTTCAAAATTCCCTACTTTCAATACTCCGTGCATGGTTAACTAAGATGTGCTTTCTACAGTCATTTTTACCTGTTCAAGCTGTCAAATTTGTATTCAACTGTCCTCATTGCTAACTTGATAATAACTATAAATGTTGAGCCTTTGTGCTGAATTGTTTTGGAATCAGTTATTTCATTCTGTGTGAAGGAGGCACAAATCCAAATTGAAGAGCTTTTTTCCAGGGTAATTACCTTTTTTACTGCAGTTTTCTTTCCGTTCACATTCAATGTATTGTTGTTGAACTTAATTTAGCAGTGCACGTAAGAGTTACTTAACTGAGTTGTGTGGAACCCTGTTGACATAATCCGGTAATGTAAATTCAATGAAGATTATCTGAAACTTATTAGTGAGCATAAAAATGACGGACCTGCACAAAGGTTTTGCACAAGGCTGGGGGTGGAGTCATTGTGTGGAGAAAGGAGGGGAGGGTATTTTTTCAATGAAATTTTACGGTCAGAAAACTGGTGTTTTGTCACATTGAAAACATGGTTGACTTTACAGCTGAATCTTTTATAGAATACACTTTACTTTTGGTCAAACATGCATGGTTCTAGCTCAAGCACTCGCCTCTTATTTTCTTACAGGCTTTCTTCTATGCAGGCATGTTGTTTGTTTTCTGAGTTCAAAGCTGTCACAGGAACAGTGGAGCATCTGCAGAACGTCATGTGCAGGACCTTTGGCTGATTCAGGTGTAGAAATGGTAAAAGGACTTGAGCTTGTACAGTCCTTTTCTTCTGACTACTCAAATCGCTTTGTTCTGCAAAATGACTATCAGTAGCATCTCATTCATACACATTCAAATGCTGCCAACCAACTCAACAGTGGGGGTTAGGTATCTTGCTCACGGACACATCAGATCTGGTTGCATGAGCTGGGGATTTAACCGCCGACCTTCCAGTTGAGAGAAAATCACTGAGTCACAGCCAGCATACAATTTTTGACTTGTGGCATGTCATTTGACTAAGTACACTTTCAGTCTGACAAATGTGTTTTAAAAGACCAGTTTTAGTTGGACTTTTTTTTAATGAAGGTAATGTAATTTAATTAAACAGATCCAGTCTTCAAAGTATCTGTAAAAACAAACTTTACAGATTGACTCAACACATTATATGGCGAGTAACTTTACACGGTCAAATCAGTGAGCTTTTGTGATATTTTACAGCATATGCCAACTGTTCAAATCCAACCGATGCTGAAGCTTTGATTAAGACATCCCACAGTGTTCACTGGATGAGTCTTGTAAAGGCTCCATCCAATTTGCCAGTGACTGTCTGTTGCCTTTCTATTCAGGGTGCCAATATGATTTCTTTCCCAGCCCAGACACAGCTGTTTTCTGTACCCTGCTATCCCCACATGCCTGCTCTATTTATTATGAGGCAGCTTGAGTCTATGAAGTGTGAAATGTACTTGTGAATGTATTCAAAAACCATTGACAGCACAAAACATCGGTGTAGTCTCAGTAAAGTCACCCACTGGTTTGATGATGACAGTGGCCATATTGGAAATGCTATGTTAACCTACCAAGAAAAAACTTCAGATCGTTATCCTCCTGGAAATATGTGTTTCAAGTCTGTTTAAATTTTGTGTTTAGCTCCTTTATCTTTTGTCAGATATTTTTCAATAATGACTGACATAAACATTTCAAAAGATCTTTCTTTCCTGTCAGCCTTGCACACCCTTTTCTTCTTTGTCAAGAGTAAATAACATCATACTAAACGTAGTCAATCCTACAATTGTCAAGGCTGTGTAACACATTATTAAGTGACTATTTCAGTGACTCCTGAGTCTGTTTGGGCCCGAGGCAGGGGGTCCCTATAACCAGCGTTAATCACCTCTATGTTCGAAAAAATAGTTACCGTATTTTCCGGACTATAGGGCGCACTTAAAAGCCTTTAATTTTCTCAAAAAACGACAGTGCGCCTTATAATCCGGAGCGCCTTTTATATGGATTACGGTAATTCGTAAGGAGCGTCGCGGAGTAATACACACATGCTTCACCGTAACGTCACAGTCATGGCACCTTTCAAGAGACACGCTGACGATGCGGACTTCAAACTCAAAGCTATCAGTCACGACATCAGACTGTGTTTTTTACGTGTTACAACAGAACAAGGCTGGGAGTCAATGTGAATACGGTATGCTCACTGACATTTGAACAATGTTTATTGTGAATGTGTTTAATAAAGTTTGACTGACTGATTTATCTGACTGTTTTGTTTTGTTTAATGCGCCTTATAGTCCAGTGCGCTTTACATATGAAAAAAGTTCGAAAATAGACCATTCATTGACAGTGCGCCTTATAATCCAGTGCGCCCTATAGTGCGGAAAATATGGTACTATTATCAGCTTTTGGAGGGGACACTTTATACGTCCCTTTGGCTGGTGTCCGAAAGTGAAGTCTTGATCCAATGACTTGTTTTCCTCGATCTTTCTTTACTGCCAGACTGAGGATTGCTCTTCGTTTTTATTCGTCAACTTTGACAAACTTTGGTTTTCACAGAAGTAATGAAAGCAATTCTAAGCAGCACAATGAGAGTACTGTTAGACGGAGGTATCCTACTGTCCTTACAAAATGTGTTTGAGCCACTGCTGTGGTTTCAAGTTTGTCAGCCCTCGGGGCCCCTTACTGGCCCGGGGCCCCAAGAAACTGCCTGCCTTGTTTAAATACTCTAACCATTTGAAATGAATTCATTTTAATTCTGCATCAGGTAAGTCAGCATATGGTTTGGCGCTCTGCTCATGTCTTAAACTGTATATTAAACTGGACTGAGCAGATGTCAAAAATGTTCTGCTCCAGTTTTAGAAATGGTCTCAACAGCAACCTGAGCGGTTATATCAGTCATGTTGTTTTTTTTTCTTTTCTTGTCATATTTTGAGGTCATATACTGTATAGAGCCTTAAATGTATAATAAGTTGCTTTGTCCTAAAAAAGATGTTTTACTGACTTACTGTTGACACGGAATGTTTCTGGGCTGACAGCTGGTGTGTTTCCTCCCAGCTAATGATAGCTGAGTTTAGGAGTGGATATCATTTAGCTATAGATGCCATTCACTCTTGAGAACATGGCAGCCGCAAACCTCGCAGCAAATAAGATAAAGATAGCCTTTTCAAAGTTAAGGTCAAACTACGAGCAGATAAGTTCCAAAATGATGGTAAAAGTTGGCATTCTTGGACCAGGGATTAGCTTGTGCTAGCATGCAGTAGCTTTGAATGTTGGTACAAGCAGTAACAAACAATACCACTTGCAGTGAGTTTGAACTTCTGGAGCCGATGTGTCATGGATTCTGCTGGAGCTTCCTGCTCCTGATACCCCGCCTTCCTGCACTCACTCCTCTGCTCACTGTCCATTCTGCACCTGCCAGCCTTCCCCCCTGTTCTTGGTCTCCGCCCATTTCCTGTGCCGTCTCAGCCAATCATCTGTCAGCCTCCTGGATCCTGCCACTCACCTGTTGCTCATCTGCTCATTACCCTCTCTATATAAGCTTGGTCAATCTCCCCTCTTATTTGTCTGATCGTCATATGTGTTACTGCCTGCAGAGCCTCAAGCCAGTTTGTTATCGCCTGTTGGATATCTCCCTGTATTACTTGGGACTGGATTTCTTGATTTTTTCTTGTTCTTGTTTTTGTTTATGGACTTATGGTACTCTGCCTTAAAGATCAAGTAAAGTTTCAGTTTTTTGCTTGTTCATTCTGCTATTGGGTCTTCTCTGAACCGTAACACGATGAGCCCAGAAGGAGGGGCCTAGTTTTATTTACAAGCTGCAATGAACAATGCTAGTGAGTATACCTTTAAATCTACAGATTACACAGGTTCATTAATGCATCTGGTTTTGCTTTTTTGTGTTGAAGCTCTCTCATTGAAAATGTATTTTGAAAACATGAGCTTTCACCTGTTTTAACCTTCCAGGAATAAAAGCCCTGTCTGTTACTGGCAGGTGTTGTACCGTTAACGACGGAAACATTCATTCGTCTGTGAATATCTTCACATGACATTTCAAATAACAAGCTTTTAAGTGTGAATCAGTATGTCATTCATTTAATCGCTGATTGAATTGTAAATTACCTGAAGGGTACACGTGTTGATTGTGATGTAACACACTGAAATCATGTTGTTTCATAGATCACTGCTGAGGAACAAATTGTTTCTTGTTGCTTTTTTCCCCTGCGCGTTGCTTTGTGTTGCTGCATTTGATCTGTTTTGATTCCTTGACAGTTGGATTGAATCTGATGACAGCTAAGGGCCCGCAATGCTCTGTGTGTGCCTTGTGAAATTGGTAACGCTTGATTTTTTTTCTGTTTCAGAGACATAAAACCAAAGCAACAATCTGTCTTTGCACAGGCAAACAGTGAAAAGTTTTTTTTTTTTGAGATGTAAAAGAGAGAATACTGATTCTGATAGATCAAACCTACAATCAATGAAGTCAAGGCAAGAAAGGAATGCTCTCTCTATTATTCTCCTACAAACACACTGGAAGTACACTCGCTAATTAAAGAAAAGCCAGAGAGGAAGAGAATCAGACAGGCAGGTGTGCCGGTGGGATAAAGGAGACTTTAGACTTCATAAAGGAAAGCGAGCAAATTGACCTCCTGAATGAGGGAACTGTTTCATTACATATCCCCCGGGTGTGCAGGGTAATAAGGTTAAAGCTAGGGGCAAACACTACAGGATTAAAAGACACACAGGCAGGGGGCAAGGAAGATGGAGACGAAGCAATTGTAGTTTTAATGACTGTCTTTATACATCACCAAACACATCCCACGCAAACTCCAGTTTCTTTTCAGCGAAGGAGAGTGACTGAAGTTTACCTT